>NC_069501.1:1253200552-1253303052 GCF_027579735.1 Bombina bombina | reverse complement strand
ACAATTTACAGATTTAAATTACAGGAGCAGCAGGCACAATAAATAATGACAGTGCATTGCAAAGTTTTTACATTATTAAAACATTTAAAGGAAATTACATGTTGAGTTTAATGCACTTTTAATAGGAGTAAGTTATAAATTGTTATACCAGAACGTGTTTCAAAGATACTTAATTTGTTATATTCCCTGTGTTGATGGTGGGTGCCGGGTGATCTGGTGCTGTAGTTTAAAAGATCAGGGTGTTAGACATCCCAACTCTCCCTGAAGTTCAGGGAGTCTTCCTGATTGTAATAGCAGCTCCCTGATGCCAGCAAATGAAATGCAATCTCCCTGAAACTCCAAGTACCATGATCCAATGTGACCCAAATCTGGAAAAGTGCTTCTTTAAGGAATGCCTTTAGTTGCTGGGACGTTATAGAACCCTTAAAGCATTCATCAGTAACCAAAAAGCTCCCCACTGAGTTTAATAAAATAAAACACAAATACTACCTTATTTACTGCACGTAATTAAACGTCTTATTCTAAAATATTTAAGCATTCAACAAGCGCACGATCACTGGAAAATTAGGTTTGTTGTATGTGGTTGTGCAATAAAGCTTCTTTTTTAATGTGACTTTAATGATAAGTCTCTATCTTATTTAGGGTTTTAAGGTGTCCAATATATAACTGGGGGGGGGGGGGGCTGGCGGCACAGTAGTGGGAAAAGCCACCTCCCTGAAATGAGTTTTTGCAGGTTGGGATGTCTGGGGTGTAATGAGATGAGTAGTCTGTTATTACCAATGGAGTATAAGATAGATAACCATGCCGTGAAAAAATCACTACAGTTTTCAGAGGAAAAATGACTGGCCCACTTATTAGGTGCTGTTAGGCATGAAACGTGTAGGTTCCAGCCTTCTGGTGAACCCAGCTGGCTCATTACCATACACTATGAATGTATTTAAGGATGTGATTAAACACTTACAGCTAGATTACAAGTCTGTGCGTTCGTCTTTTAACGCTGAAAATATGGTCATTTCAGCGTTAAAACAGCATCACAGCCATTGCAAGTCTTGTCGGTATAGGTGTACCGGAAGACTTTTCGCCTGTAACGCAATGTCAGTACCGCACTCTTAAAAATGACGTTTTTTCATGGGATTTCCATAGCCCTGGTATTACGAGTTTTGCGTTCTTGATAAAAAAAACGGCGTTACAGCCTAAAGTGACAAAATCCGTAACGCCATCTAAAAGCAGTTGTTATGAGTTTTACGCTACAAATCTGTAACAAAAAACTCATAACTAAACTGCTACAAAGTACGCTAAACACCCATAAACTACCTATTAACCCCTAAACCGAGGCCCTCCCGAATCGCAATTACTATGTTAAATTTATTTATATAAACTTATTAACCCCTAAACTGCCGCTCTCCCGCATCCCAAACACTATTTAAATATTATTAACCCCTAATCTGCCTTCCCGCCCACATCGCCCCCACTATACTAAAAGTTATTAAGCCCTACACCACCGCCACTATAATAAACCTATTAACCCCTAAACCTCAAGCCCCCCACAACAAAATATACTAAGGTAAACTATTAAAAGGACAGTCTAGGCCAAAATAAACTTTCATGATTCAGATAGAGCATGTCATTTTAAACAATTTTCCAATTTACTTTTATCACCAATTTTGCTTTGTTCTCTTGGTATTCTTAGTTGAAAGCTTAACCTAGGAGGTTCATATGCTAATTTCTTAGACCTTGAAGGCCACCTCTTTTTAGAATGCATTTTAACAGTTTTTCACCACTAGAGGGTGTTAGTTCACGTATTTCATATAGATAACACTGTGCTCGTGCACATGAAGTTATCTGGGAGCAGGCACTGATTGGCTAGACTGCAAGTCTGTCAAAAGAACTGAAATAAAGGGGCAGTTTGCAGAGGCTTAGATACAAGATAATCACAGAGGTTAAAAGTATATTATTATAACTGTGTTGGTTATGCAAAACTGGGGAATGGGTAATAAAGGGATTATCTATCTTTTAAAACAATACAAATTTTGCTGTAGACTGTCCCTTTAACCCCTAAACCAAAAGCCCCTCACATCGCAATAAACTAAAGTAGTAACCTCTAAACCTAACGCCCCCTAATTTTAGATTAAAATTACAATTTCCCTAACTTAAATTGAATTAAATCTTACCTGTTAAATTAAAAGAACTAAGTTTAAACTAACAATTAAACTAATATAACTATTAAACTAAAATTAAACTAACTACCAATTAAATAAAACTAAACTACACATTAAAAAAATCCTAACACTACTCTAAAATTACAAAAAATAGAAAAGACAAAATTACGAAAAATAACAAACTAAATATCCAAAATAAAAAAATAATTACACCTAATCTAATAGCCCTATCAAAATAAAAAAGCCCACCCAAAATAAAAAAACCTAGCCTACAATAAACTACCAATAGCCCTTAAAAGGGCTTTTTGTGGGGCATTGCCCCAAAGATATCAGCTCTTCTACCTGTAAAAAAAAAATACAAAGACCCCCCAACAGTAAAACCCACCACCCAACCAACCCCCCAAAATAAAAAACATAACAAAACCTAAGCTACCCATTGCCCTGAAAAGGGCATTTGGATGGGCATTGCGCTTAAAAGGGCATTTAGTTCTTTTACAAGCCACTAAAAGAAAACCCACCCAAAAAATCCTTACTAAAAAAACCTATCACTAACCCCCGAAGTTCCACTTACAGTTTTTGAAGTCCTGCTTGAACGATCTTCATCCAGGCGGCAAGAAGTTTTCATCCAGGCGGCCTCTTCAATCTTCATCATAGCGGCGAAGTCCTCATACAAGCGGCAAGAAGTCTTCATCCAGGCGGCCTCTTCAATCTTCTATCTTGATCCGGCGGTGCAAAGTGGGTCCATCCTGAAGACATCAGGCGTGGAGCACCTCTTTATATGGTCGCTGCTATACACTGAATCTTCAATGCAAGGTACGCGATTCAAGATGGTGTCCCTTGCATTCCTATTGGCTGAAAATTTTGAATCAGCCAATTGGAATTAGAACTGCTAAAATCCTGTTCAAATCAGCAAATAGGATTTAAGCAGCTCTCGTTTTATTGGATGATGAATCATCCAATAGAATTAGAGCTCCTTAAATCCTATTGGCTGTTCAAATCAGCCAAAAGGATTTAAGCAGCTCTCATTCTAATGAATGATTCATCATCCAATAGAATGAGAGCTGCTTAAATCCTATTGGCTGTTCAAATCAGCCAATATGATTTAAACAGCTCTTATTCTATTGGATGTCAATGGGGGCAGATTAGGGGTGTTTAGACGTGGGGTTTATGTCAGGTTTAAACGGTATTATTTTTTTCCCATAGACATCAATGGGGCTGTGTTACAGAGCTTTTCTTTCCGCAATCGCAAGTGTTAGACTTTTTTCTGACCCGCTCTCCCCATTGATGTCTATGGGGAAAGCATGCACGAGCACGCCAAAACAACGCGTGTTTTTGATGCGGTATGGAGCTTAAAAGCACCATATCGCTTGCACAAGCCGGGTTTTTTAAAACTTGTAATGGCTGCGCCTTAGGGGGTTTAATAACGCCACTTTTGTTGCGTTCGTTTATTTCCCTATAGCACGCATAACTCGTAATCTACCCGTTAGTTTTATTTATGTCTGGTTGCTTTTTGTACGTTTTGTTTACTTGCATAGATTTATAGATGTTCCTTAGGTGCCAAGAAGTGTTGTTGCTAAGATGAGATCATGTTAGAAATTTATTGAGACTCATTTTCATATATTTTTTTCTAGCCAATAACCATGCCAGTTTTGTCATATTAATGTAGTCTTAGCAGCTAGAATAGCATTTGCCGTGACAGTGCTGCAGGTAGGAGAAAGGGTTGATCGTGCTCGTCCATGTGTATTCCAGGGCAAATTCAAGGCACGGTTGAGATTATTTTACCAATCCCACAACTCAGCATGGAGAATATCAAATGACACTAATGTCCCTTTGAAGTTTCTTATTTTGTGGTCTAAGTCTGTTTTGTTACGTTTCTGTGATGCCGGTATGTTGAACAGTGGAATTTGTTCTATGCAACGAGAAGATAACTTGGGGGATAGAAGTGGAACCACTGATTTCAGTGGAGCTGGTCCTGATTACAAATATCTTTATAAATGATCTTTATTGAATCAAGACCAAAATTTAAAGTAGTCAAAAATAATGAATTTGTTAAAATTTGCTGCACTTTCTTACAGTCTGGTGAAGTGGTGGCATTTACCGGCTCTGTACCTAGTGTTTGGGTAAACGTTGTTCTGATGGTTTTGTCTGTTAATTTTGCATTAAAAGGTAACAGAGTGAGCGGTGAGGTTGGCGCATATCAAGGCTTGTTACACGGGTATGTTTTGGTGGGAGCCTCAGTCAAACAGTTACATGCAGCTGATGACAAAGGCTATGGCCCTCAGAACCATAGAGAAAAGGGGTCAGATGTGTATTGTAGTAATTATCTTCGGTTCCTCTGCCAGTGCAGCTAATCACTGGCAGTGCTGCAAACACTAAACTGTGTAGGAAAAGAATATGATTTCTTATTGTTTAAATTAAGACCCAGAAGGGGTTTATCGTTGCTGATGGTTGCGTTGGGTTGCTTCATAAATGGAGCTCTTAGTGTCTATAAAACAATGGGGGCTGCCATGTTGTAACTTAGGTTACCTTCTGTGCTATGGCCAATTAGGGACAGTTGTAAATAGGTCACTAGAGTGTGCAGCCAATGGCTGTGTGTAATATAACAGTGTTCTGCACTTCAATTGAAAAGCTCACAATTTCAGAATGGAATTACAGGAAAGGGGCACAAAATAAATATATTGCAGAGTTTTATTTATATATACGATTTATCATTTTATGTTACCATCTTAAAGTGTTAAAAGAAAAGCTCAGTATTTTGTAGGAAGGGGAAAAGAATCACTGCTGGTTCACTTTCTGGCAGATAAAAAAGGGTTAATAACTGCTTTGGTGTGAGCGATACATAAGGTGGAGCGTAGAGTTGGAATGGTATAGCTTTGAGTTTTTATTCCCTTAGCAACGTCTCTGATTAAAATATTCTGTAAACAGTATTTGACATATATCAGTGTCCTGCAGATCTGGCAGAGAATGTGTCCCTTTCTGACGTGGGCTTTTAAAGCATGATACAACATTAATGCTTTGGATATCCTTTACCTGATTTGAATGCCTATTAAATAATAAATGTGTTTAAGCCCTGTAGATATGCTAGCGAGCGTGTTCCTTATCTGCATATAAACGGCACATCCTGCTGTCTGCATCCGTGCAGCACTCACATTCCCTGTCCTGGCACCGTGCCAGTCACAGACCCAGCGGCAGGTGGCGTTGTGAAGGATGGGCACAAAATCTAATGTAAGTGGAGTATCACATACTGATTGGGTTCTTTACATTTTCTAAAAAATCACAGGCACATGTGACTAGAAGAGAATGCTGTGTTAGTTAAATTGAAAATGTTTAGTAGAATTCAGATAGTACTATATGTTAACCCCTTGATCTCTAAAGAGTGCTAGATTTCCATTGGCAGCATAGGGTTAAGAATGAGGCATTTCTGTGCAAGAGAGCTATACCCTCTGGCAGAACGCAGTGGGCCATTATTAGTCTTTTGCTTCCTGAGTAATGTACATTACAGCACCTGCTAAGCCTGCTGATGACAATCAGCACAATGTCCTTGGGCAACAATTCACAGGTCACTGTGTGCTCTGACTGAGACTGATGTGCAGAGAGACACATCCTGACTCATGCCCAGCAGGGCACAGCACCGCTGACCACAGAAAGGGCTATTGACAGCACTTATGGGACATTACAGTGATATATATATATATATATATATATATATACATGGCTATTGACAGCACGGTAACTGAGCACTTATGGGACATTACAATGATATATATATATATATATATATATATATATATATATATATATATATATATATATATAAAATGAGGAGATGAAAGCACTCACTGGACTATGGACAGCAGTATCAAATAAAATATCCTTTATTGTGACGTTTCGGGACCAACAGCGTCCCTTCTTCTGACAAACAACAGGTGAAAAAAGCAAACATTTAAAGGCCCCTAAACCACTCCCCATAGTGTCCTACCAATCAAAATGTGCCATGTGCAAAGGAAAATGAGCCGTGTGCAAAACCGGCATTGATCCTAGTGTTTAAGACTCAAATACACATTAACTTAGTGAAAAGTGTACATCGATTCATGCCTGTGTATATATAATATTATCTCTGTGTGTGTGTGGTGTTAATTTGTCATAAACCGTATCCGATCATATACATGCTCAATATTGTCCGTGGTTCACTAATACTGATAGAAAGGAAAACAACATCTGATAGGCGGAGATCACACACCCCTGTTATGTGATAGGCTCAGCCGATACGTCTCACAAGCCCACGCCTTTCAAAACACCGCAAGCCAACTGCGAGAGTACAACATGTAAACACCTGAGCTGATTGGCTGCATGTGACCTAGTAGACTCACTATCACGAGCGATGCCGGAACCACTGCTCTGATGGTTGTCATAGTTCCCACAGTAAACAGGTCCCCCTGCTACGTAACAGGCCATATTCAGTGACCCTACACACCTCTAAATGTCAGCGCTCCAAGTCCTTATACCACACTAATCACATGGCATCAAAAAGGCACAATTCACAGTTCGAACAACACGCCGCGATCACCAATGCCTAATGTGGCGGTTGCTATGGTAACCCGAATACAGAACTCAAACCCCGAATTTGGCCGCGTAAGGTGCCAACAAAACGTTACACACACAACATCACGATGGCATAGCTGACATCCACAACCGCCATCATCCTCACTAGCCTCCGCGGTCATTACAGTAGCCAATGTCAACCCCAATGTTGGCTGTCTACAGTGCCCATTCAGTATATGATGTGGCACCATGAGCCACTCTCAAAGCGGATGGCTAAGTTAATCTCGGGAAAAAGAGGGGCAAAAAGAACTGTATACGTTGTATGCTTATAACATACATGTGTTCAGATCCAGCAAGCCTATCAAATAGTGTATAATATATTTCCCAACCTGAACAACCATCTATTATTTTAATCCACAACAAGGCAAAAAAAAAAAAAAAAAAAAAAAGGAAACAACAACCCATACCAATATCAAAAATTCTACATGTTGTACTCTCGCAGTTGGCTTGCGGTGTTTTGAAAGGCGTGGGCTTGTGAGACGTATCGGCTGAGCCTATCACATAACAGGGGTGTGTGATCTCCGCCTATCAGATGTTGTTTTCCTTTCTATCAGTATTAGTGAACCACGGACAATATTGAGCATGTATATGATCGGATACGGTTTATGACAAATTAACACCACACACACACAGAGATAATATTATATATACACAGGCATGAATCGATGTACACTTTTCACTAAGTTAATGTGTATTTGAGTCTTAAACACTAGGATCAATGCCGGTTTTGCACACGGCTCATTTTCCTTTGCACATGGCACATTTTGATTGGTAGGACACTATGGGGAGTGGTTTAGGGGCCTTTAAATGTTTGCTTTTTTCACCTGTTGTTTGTCAGAAGAAGGGACGCTGTTGGTCCCGAAACGTCACAATAAAGGATATTTTATTTGATACTGCTGTCCATAGTCCAGTGAGTGCTTTCATCTCCTCATTTTCTAAATACCTGGCTATAGCACCCTGGCAAGTTGCGGTCTGTTGGTGAGAGTGCATATACCACTAACAAACTTCTATATATATATATATATATATATATATATATATGGCTATTGACAGCACGGTAACTGAGCACTTATGGGACATTACAGTGATATATATATATATATATATATATATACAGTATATGGCTATTGATAGCACGGTAACTGAGCACTTATGGGACATTACAGTGATATATATGTATATATCTATATATATATATATATATATATTGATATATATATACAGTATATGGCTATTGACAGCACAGTAACTGAGAACTTATTGGATATTACAGTGATATATATATATATATATATATACACACAGTATATGGCTATTGATGACAGCACGGTAACTGAGCAGTTATGGGACATTACAATGATATATATATATATATATATATATATATATATATATATATATATATATATATGGCTATTGACAGCACAGTAACTGAGCACTTATGGGATATTTATTAATGTGCAACATTGTATAACAAAGCTACAAATAATGTTGCAAAACACTGCTGCCATAGATTACCAAAACACACGTGCACACTCCTGAGCTCTTATGAGCATACCTAGTTTTACTCTTCAAAAAAGATACCAAGAGAACAAAGCAAAGTTGATAACAGAAGTAAATTGGAAAGTTGTTTAAAATTACATGCTCTATATTTAATTTTGACTTTACTGTCCCTTTACACAGCCGTTAAAACCCTCCTATTTTTTTGCTTTTCATTCCTAATAAGCAGATTAATAACCTTAAAATAATGTGAGCAATTATTATGTTCCTGTAAGTAACAGCACATGCACTCTGGCAACCGGATGCATATTACTGCATTGTGGTTGTTGGGGCTTTGTTCCTATTCTCTCTGCCATATAAATGTCCTGCTTTCTGAAAGTGAAACCAGGGACCCAATGGTTAAACTGACTCCGCCCCCACAGCATGCTTCAATTACAGAACACCTGTGACTCATCCCCTCCTATCATGACTCACTCTACAGCAGTGACTCCACCCACAGACATCCCTGTCTCAGTCTTAGATTGGATCCAAGAAGTTTTGGGTGGTTTGTGAGACATGGTTTTTATTACTATTGACCTCTGTGAGAATCTGAGCATGAAAAAGCAACTTCATTTTACAGAGTAACAGGAGTAGTGACCAATGACAATAGCCATAGATGCTGGGCATACTTGCATATGGTTAGAAACATATCTTGAGCAGTGCCAGCAGTTCAAGTATTTTCATTGGATACAAAGGCAGTTTTTTCTAATAGGGGCCCATTCTAATCCAATGGGATTTGTGAGTGAAAATAGTGTGCAGCAGATGGGATTTAGCGTGCGTGCAGCAGATGGGATTTAGCGTGCGTGCAGCAGATGGGATTTAGCGTGCAGCAGATGGGATTTAGCGTGCAGCAGATGGGATTTAGCGTGCAGCAGATGGGGTTTAGCGTGCAGCAGATGGGATTTAGCGTGCAGCAGATGGGGTTTAGCGTGCAGCAGATGGGGTTTAGCGTGCAGCAGATGGGATTTAGCATGCAGCAGATGGGGTTTAGCGTGCGTGCAGCAGATGGGATTTAGCATGCAGCAGATGGGGTTTAGCATGCAGCAGATGGGGTTTAGCGTGCAGCAGATGGGGTTTAGCGTGCAGCAGGTGGGATTTAGCATGCAGCAGATGGGGTTTAGCGTGCGTGCAGCAGATGGGATTTAGCGTGCAGCAGATGGGGTTTAGCATGCAGCAGATGGGGTTTAGCATGCAGCAGATGGGATTTAGCGTGCAGCAGATGGGGTTTAGCGTGCAGCAGGTGGGATTTAGCATGCAGCAGATGGGATTTAGCGTGCAGCAGATGGGATTTAGCATGCAGCAGATGGGGTTTAGCGTGCGTGCAGCAGATGGGATTTAGCATGCAGCAGATGGGGTTTAGCATGCAGCAGATGGGGTTTAGCGTGCAGCAGATGGGATTTAGCATGCAGCAGATGGGGTTTAGCGTGCGTGCAGCAGATGGGATTTAGCGTGCAGCAGATGGGGTTTAGCATGCAGCAGATGGGGTTTAGCGTGCAGCAGATGGGATTTAGCGTGCAGCAGATGGGGTTTAGCGTGCAGCAGGTTGGATTTAGCATGCAGCAGATGGGATTTAGCGTGCAGCAGATGGGATTTAGCATGCAGCAGATGGGGTTTAGCGTGCGTGCAGCAGATGGGATTTAGCATGCAGCAGATGGGGTTTAGCATGCAGCAGATGGGGTTTAGCATGCAGCAGATGGGGTTTAGCGTGCAGCAGATGGGGTTTAGCGTGCAGCAGGTGGGATTTAGCATGCAGCAGATGGGGTTTAGCGTGCAGCAGATGGGATTTAGCGTGCAGCAGATGGGGTTTAGCGTGCAGCAGATGGGATTTAGCGTGCAGCAGATGGGGTTTAGCATGCAGCAGATGGGATTTAGCGTGCAGCAGATGGGATTTAGCGTGCAGCAGATGGGATTTAGCGTGCAGCAGATGGGGTTTAGCGTGCAGCAGATGGGGTTTAGCGTGCAGCAGATGGGATTTAGCGTGCAGCAGATGGGGATGTTCTTGCACAATCTATCTAGTTAAAATACAAAACTATAGCAAATGGGTGTATCACAGCATTTCATGTAAACTAAAGATATGTAGACAAAGTGAAAGTGAAACACGACAATTAATATTGATGATAACACCTAATTAGTTTAATTGCATTTTTTTTTCAATTAAAGGGACAGTCTACTCCAGAATTTTTATATTTTTTAAAAGATAGTTAATCCCTTTATTACCCATTTCCCAGTTTTGCACAACCAGCACGGTTATATTAATACACTTATTACCTATGTGATTACCTGGTATCTAAGCCTCTGCAGACTTCCCCTTATCTCAGTTCTTTCAACAGACTTGCATATATCCAATCAGTGCTGACTCATAACTTTCTTCGGGAGTAAGCACAATGTTATCTTTAAGGCACACATGAACTAGCACTGCCTAGCTGTGAAAAAAATCACGCCAACCCCAACATCGCAAACTACCTATTAAATGTAATAACCGCTAATCCGCCATTAACCCACATCGCAACAAACCTTATAAATCTATTAACCCCTAATCTTAACCCCTAATCCGCCAAACCCCCACAATGTAAATAACTAATTTAATTACTAAGCCCCCTAACTTAACACCTACTAAATTAACCCCAAATTACATAAAATAATAAAATACTAAATTATAATTAAAGTAAAAAATCCTAACATTACTTAGAAAAATAAACCTAAGATTAAATTAAAATAAGTTAATCTAAAATTGCCAAAAATAAAAAAGTCTAACATTACAGTAAATAATAAACAAAATTATCCAAAATAAAAAAATTAAACCTAATCCCTATGAAAATAAAAAAGCCCCCTCCCAAAATAAAAACACCCCCTAATCTAATGCTAAACTACCAATAGCCCATTGCAAGGGCCTTTTGTAGGACATTACCCTAAGTTAAACAGCTCTTTTACCTTAAAAAAATACTAAGTCCCCCCTCTAACAGTAAAACGCACCACCCAACAAACCCCCCCAAAATAAAAAAAAAACTAACTAAAAATCCTAAACTACCCATTGCCCCTAAAGGGGCATTGTCCTTAAAAGGGCATTCAGCTCTTTTACTGCCCTTAAAAGGTCATTCAGCTCTTTTAAGAGTGCCCAATAAATCCCTAATAAAAAAAACCAAGAAACCCAAAAAATAAAAAAAAATCTTAATTCTAACCCCCAAATAGGTACTCATCTTTCCTGAAGTCTGATGTAGAAGGTCCTGTTCCAGGCGGTGAAGTCTTCTTCCAAGTGGCCGACATCTTCTTCCATGCGGGGATACTTCCTTCTTCATCCAGTACCAAGCTGGCGCGGAGCGGAGATGAGCGTGGAGCAGGACCCGCGACCGCAGAGCCATGGTGCGTGGAGGATCCTCTTCGTACGATCACCGCCATAAACTGAATAGTGAATTAAAGCTACGTGTTTAAATATGGCGTCCCTTGCATTCCTATTGGCTGATTTCATTCTTCAAATTCAAATCAGCCAAAAGGATTTCAGTAGCTCTCATCCTATTGGCTGATTTAAATTTGAAGAATCAAATCAGCCAATAGGAATGCAAGGGACACCATATTTAAACGTGTACCTTGATTTCACTATTCAGTGTACGGAGGCGATCGTACGAAGAGGATCCTCCACACTCCATGGCTCTGCGGTCGGCGGTCCTGCTCCGCGCTCATCTCCGCTTCGCGCCGGCTTGGTCCTGGATGAAGAAAGAAGTGGTCCCTGCTTCGAAGAAGACGTGGGCCGCTTGGAAGAAGACTTCACCACCTGGAACAGGACCTTTTCCGCCGGACTTCAGGAACGGCCAGTACCTATTTGGGGGTTAGAGTTAGGATTTTTTTTTTTAGATTAGGGATTTATTGGGCACTCTTAAGAGAGCTGCATGCTCTTTAAAGGGCAGTAAAAGAGCTGAATGCCCTTTTAAGTGCAAATACCCATTCAAATGCCCCTTTAGGGGCAATGGGTAGTTTAGGATTTTTTTAGTGTTAGGTTTTTTTATTTGGGGGGGTTTGTTGGGTGGGGGGGGTTTACTGTTAGAGGGGGGACTTACTATTTGTTAAGGTAAAAGAGCTGTTTAATTTAGGGCAATGTCCTAAGATTAGGGGGGGGGCTTTATTTGGGGTGCTTTTTTTTTATTTTTTTAGGGATTAGGTTTCATTTTTTTATTTTGGATAATTTTATTATTTTCTGTAATGTTAGACTTTTTTATTTTTGATAATTTTAGATTCATTTATTTTTTTATTTGTAAGTAATGTTAGCTTTTATATTTTATTGTAAATTAGTATTTTTTTAATTTAGGTAATTGGGGTTAATTTAGGGGGTGTTAGGTTAGGGGGTTTAGTAATTTAATTAGTTATTTGCGTTGTGGGGGTTTGGTGGATTAGGGGTTAATAGATTTATTAGGATTATTGTGTTGCGTGGGTTTGGTGAATTAGGGGTTAATAGTTTTATCAGGTTTTATAGCGTTGTGGGTTAATGGCTGAATAGGGGTTAATAGTTTTATTAGGTTTATTGCGATGTGGGTTAATGGCGGATTTGGGGTTAATACATTTATTACGTTTATTGCGATGTGAGGGTTGGCGGATTAAGCGTTAATATACTTTATTAAATATAGCGGTGGGGGATTGCGGTTGACAGATAGATAGATATTGCGCATGTGTTAGGTGTTTGTTAATTTTTCCGGCAGTTACGAGAGTTACGGTGCTCATATTTGCTGCACCTGCCTATGTGTGGCGAGGTAAAAATTGAGTAAAATTTCTCAATTTTTGCCGTGTAAGTCTTTGTGCTGTATATGTGATATCGATTTGCGACGCAGTTCTATGTTAGCTTATGGGAGTAAAAACTGCGGACAATGGGTGAAATATACGCACCGCATTTATATGCGGCGCCGTATATGTGATACAAAAACCGCGTAAAATAGTGCTTTACACTTACGTACATTCTGTAGATATCAAGAGAACAAGGCAAAATTGATAATGAAGCAAATTGTAAAAAATTGCATGTTCTGTCTGATTCTTGTACCTTAATATCAATTCATGACATGTGATTAATGCCTTCACATCATTTTGAGTAATTTTATCATTTTTTAAAGTCCAAATACGTTATTACAATTCTAAATAAAACATTCTGATTAGATTTTAGTTGTGTACAAGTTCCATAGTGTAAATGCACAATGTGAGCTGTATTTTAACTTCTTATTAAAGAAAAAAAAGGCACTGAACTTTCCTTTAAAAATCTGCAGGCACCTGTTTGTGATGGGGTTATTGGTGATGAACGGTCCCTGTTCAGTGTATGGGGATAGTACTGTGCTACACCTGTTTGTGATGGGGTTATTGGTGATGAACGGTCCCTGTTCAGTGTATGGGGATAGTACTGTGCTACACCTGTTTGTGATGGGGTTATTGGTGATGAACGGTCCCTGTTCAGTGTATGGGGATAGTACTGTGCTACACCTGTTTGTGATGGGTTTATTGGTGATGAACGGTCCCTGTTCAGTGTATGGGGATAGTACTGTGCTACACCTGTTTGTGATGGGGTTATTGGTGATGAACGGTCCCTGTTCAGTGTATGGGGATAGTACTGTGCTACACCTGTTTGTGATGGGGTTATTGGTGATGAACAGTTGCTGTTCAGTGTATGGGGATAGTACTGTGCTACACCTGTTTGTGATGGGGTTATTGGTGATGAACGGTCCCTGTTCAGTGTATGGGGATAGTACTGTGCTACACCTGTTTGTGATGGGGTTATTGGTGATGAACGGTCCCTGTTCAGTGTATGGAGATAGTACTGTGCTACACCTGTTTGTGATGGGGTTATTGGTGATGAACGGTCCCTGTTCAGTGTATGGGGATAGTACTGTGCTACACCTGTTTGTGATGGGGTTATTGGTGATGAACGGTCCCTGTTCAGTGTATGGGGATAGTACTGTGCTACACCTGTTTGTGATGGGGTTATTGGTGATGAACGGTCCCTGTTCAGTGTATGGGGATAGTACTGTGCTACACCTGTTTGTGATGGGGTTATTGGTGATGAACGGTCCCTGTTCAGTGTATGGGGATAGTACTGTGCTACACCTGTTTGTGATGGGGTTATTTGTGATGAACGGTCCCTGTTCAGTGTATGGGGATAGTACTGTGCTACACCTGTTTGTGATGGGGTTATTGGTGATGAACGGTCCCTGTTCAGTGTATGGGGATAGTACTGTGCTACACCTGTTTGTAATGGGGTTATTGGTGATGAACGGTCCCTGTTCAGTGTATGGGGATAGTACTGTGCTACACCTGTTTGTGATGGGGTTATTGGTGAAGAACGGTCCCTGTTCACTGTATGGGGATAGTACTGTGCTACACCTGTTTGTGATGGGGTTATTGGTGAAGAACGGTCCCTGTTCAGTGTATGGGGATAGTACTGTGCTACACCTGTTTGTGATGGGGTTATTGGTGATAAACGGTCCCTGTTCAGTGTATGGGGATAGTACTGTGCTACACCTGTTTGTGATGGGGTTATTGGTGATGAACGGTCCCTGTTCCGTGTATGGGGATAGTACTGTGCTACACCTGTTTGTAATGGGGTTATTGGTGAAGAACGGTCCCTGTTCCGTGTATGGGGATAGTACTGTGCTACACCTGTTTGTGATGGGGTTATTGGTGAAGAACGGTCCCTGTTCCGTGTATGGGGATAGTACTGTGCTACACCTGTTTGTGATGGGGTTATTGGTGATGAACGGTCCCTGTTCAGTGTATGGGCATAGTACTGTGCTACACCTGTTTGTGATGAGGTTATTGGTGATGAACGGTCCCTGTTCAGTGTATGGGGATAGTACTGTGCTACACCTGTTTGTGATGGGGTTATTGGTGATGAACGGTCCCTGTTCAGTGTATGGAGATAGTACTGTGCTACACCTGTTTGTGATGGGGTTATTGGTGATGAACGGTCCCTGTTCAGTGTATGGGGATAGTACTGTGCTACACCTGTTTGTGATGGGGTTATTGGTGATGAACGGTCCCTGTTCAGTATATGGGGATAGTACTGTGCTACACCTGTTTGTGATGGGGTTATTGGTGATGAACGGTCCCTGTTCAGTGTATGGGGATAGTACTGTGCTACACCTGTTTGTGATGGGGTTATTGGTGATGAACGGTCCCTGTTCAGTGTATGGGGATAGTACTGTGCTACACCTGTTTGTGATGGGGTTATTGGTGATGAACGGTCCCTGTTCAGTGTATGGGGATAGTACTGTGCTACACCTGTTTGTGATGGGGCTATTGGTGATGAACGGTCCCTGTTCAGTGTATGGTGATAGTACTGTGCTACACCTGTTTGTGATGGGGTTATTGGTGATGAACGGTCCCTGTTCAGTGTATGGGGATAGTACTGTGCTACACCTGTTTGTGATGGGGTTATTGGTGATAAACGGTCCCTGTTCAGTGTATGGGGATAGTACTGTGCTACACCTGTTTGTGATGGGGTTATTGGTGATGAACGGTCCCTGTTCAGTGTATGGGGATAGTACTGTGCTACACCTGTTTGTGATGGGGTTATTGGTGATGAACGGTCCCTGTTCAGTGTATGGGGATAGTACTGTGCTACACCTGTTTGTGATGGGGTTATTGGTGATGAACGGTCCCTGTTCCGTGTATGGGGATAGTACTGTGCTACACCTGTTTGTGATGGGGCTATTGGTGAAGAACGGTCCCTGTTCCGTGTATGGGGATAGTACTGTGCTACACCTGTTTGTGATGGGGCTATTGGTGAAGAACGGTCCCTGTTCCGTGTATGGGGATAGTACTGTGCTACACCTGTTTGTGATGGGGCTATTGGTGAAGAACGGTCCCTGTTCCGTGTATGGGGATACTACTGTGCTACAAATGTGAGCTAAGATGGTCATTGCTGGGATTTCAGATGGAGTTGAGTTTATGCTGCTATCTGTGCATTAAGCTTTGGGAATACTTTTAGAATAGGAGCTAATGTTACTAACTCCCTGTGAGCAACAACTCAACTCTTTAAATGTTCTTAAAAAATGTCATTAAACTCCTCTTGCTTTTGTGTAAAGTTTGAGTGTGTCCCTCTTTTCCTATAGAGGCCAAAAAGCAAACCTGCGTTTTGAAGATTTTGTTTTTTGGCTTCTTAAGAGAGCGTGGGACAAAGCGCAGAGATTACTGCTATGCATTGCACAGAAACGTATTGCACACTGGCAACCAAGGGATTAGTATCACTGTAAACAATATGGGCTCACATTAAATGATATGTTTATGCATGTGAAAAGCTGTAATATGTTCTTTTCTGTAACACCAGATAACTAGCAGCCTGTGACTATTTCATGAGCAGGTCGGTGCTTTTGTTCATTTTGCAATAACTGTGCTCTCTGCTCCCCCTTGCCAGTGTCGGATGGAGTGTAAGGACGCGTCTGCAGAGATTCTTTACGATGTTCTACACGATATAGAGTACCGCAAGAAATGGGACACAAATGTCATTGAAACCTTTGACATCGGAAAGCTGACAGTCAATGCAGATATCGGATACTACGCATGTACGTTTGGGCTAGAGGAGGGAAGTGTAGCAAAAAATGATGTCCTATTTGGGATTAGTATACAGAACAGTATACACCTTTGTTATTAGCTTCAGCTATAGAGATCTTTATATTAAAATTATAGCATATTTTAAAATCAGGTCCGGAATCTAAGCAAAATTTTAGATGGACTTTAATTGATCACTTCTAATGGAGATGCGCTGTAATTTTTTAACCTTGCCGTTCCAATCTAATCCCCCGTTCTCCGGCCGCCCACTTCAAAACTTTTTTCTTGGTGAGCTAACGGTTTGAACTGTGCTCCAATCAGCGTTCTAGCCATATGGCACTTTTTTTTATAACTAGAACGCTAATTTGAGAACAGTTCAAACAGCTCACAAAAGAGAAGGAGTTTTTAAGTGGGCGGCTGGAGCACCTGGGATTAGATTGGAACGGCTAGGTTAAAAAGTAAGTTACAGCGCATCTCCATTAAAAGTGATCAATTCATCTCCCTCTAAAATATTGCTTAGATTCCGGACCTGATTTTAAGCATGTAAAGTTTACCATCCCTTTAAAGTCAAGATTAGTAATAAAAGGGACATAATACTAACAGTGCTTTGTCATTTGGAAAAATAGATGTTTCTGTGTGGAATAAAACCAACTTTTTCTATGAGTGTTCCCATCAACCAATTGACAGTAGATACTAACTTCCTTTATGTTTAACATTATATTGAAACAGCTTTTACTTTAAGGTACATTAAACCCATATGTTTATGATTAAGATAGCACATATATTTTTAAAACAACTTTCCAATTTACTTCTATTATCAAATTTGCTTCATTCTCTCTTTGTTGAAGAAGCATCAATGCGCTACTAGGAGCTAGCTGAACACATCAGGTGAGCTAAAGACAAAAGGCATATGTTCACAGCCACCAATCAGCAGCCAGCTCCCTCTAGTGCATTACTGCTTCTGGATCTAACTAGGAATGGCTTTTTAACAATTAAGCACATTAGGTAATTGTTGTAAATTATAAAGTTGTTTCAAGTTGCATTTTCTAACTGAATTGTGAGTTTAATTGTGACTTTGCTGTTGCATGAACTGAATTGCTAAAGTCCTATATACAAAATAAATATGTTTAAAGCAATTAACTCTGAACCTTTATAAATGTTTTGTTAAACTATTTAAAAAATCTGATGAGACTGTTCATCTTATTTCCCCAGTTAGCACTAGTCGTTACCGAGCTTGTGCACTGCTCACAGTAATCACAGCGTAGTAAGCAGTCGGTTTAGGTCATTTGTAGCATTTGGAAGGAGACCTAAGTCACAGAATTTGCTTTTTAAATCTCTTTTTGGAACAGGGAACAGTCACAATTTGTACACAAAAGCAAATTTCCCAATCGAAAAGTAAATGATATTTTAATTCAATGAAAATCATACAAAATAGATAATGAAATATTTTTTTATTTGCTGCACATGAATAAACATTTGATGGGGAAATACATTTTGAGTTGAATGTTTTGTTTTTATTAAAATAATTTTAGAATTTAATTTACCATTTCTCATTCTCCACAGGGAAATGCCCCAAACCATTAAAAAACCGTGATGTCATCACTCTGCGCTCCTGGCTGCCAATGGGAAACGACTACATCATCATGAATTACTCTGTGAAACACGCAGTGAGTGCCTGCTCCAAAGACAAGTTTATGCTGGGGGAAATTATCACATTAATAGTCCCTTGTGCAAGTTATAGTGCTGTAATCATACTATTGCTCTCACCAACCGCTGTACATATGAGTTTATCTAGGGAGTTTGTCACATAAATAGTCCCACATGCAAGTTATAGTAGTTTAATCATACTATTGCTTTCAACAACGCAAATATCTTCTTCAAATGGGTGTTGTGTCAATATTATCATATATATATATATATATATATATATATATATATATATATATATATATATATATATATATATCTATATGGTAATTGCATAGCCAATCTGTACTTCCCCCACAGAAAGCCTGAACTAACAATTTTTGTACAGAAGCAGAGGAATCTGGGAAAGAATATGCAATATAATATGCAATATACTGTATGTATATATATATATATATATATATATATATATCATAAACACAGACCTATTGCATATTTACCTATTATATACATTCACTGAGCCAACACTTTCCACACATGTTTTTTGTTCACCACCTGCTGGCATGAAACTGAACTGATTGACAGATCATCCTGATACCTTGGTTTTAAAAATTAGCTCTGACCAATAAAATTCTTGTCTGTTGTGGGAATTATTGAATAGTAGGCTGTGCGCCAATCCTCTTTACAAGCCATTTCCTATTCTTTTCCTTTGAGTTTCATTAAATGACACTTTAACAGTAAACTGTGTGGCCCAATTCCAGTCATACAAAAGCTAAACTGTTAGCAATCACTATTAAATTTAACCCAGTCTCACAACCACCAAACAATTCTGTTTTCTGTGTTCTTATAGAAATATCCACCAAAAAAAGACTTGGTGAGAGCAGTGTCCATCCAGACAGGGTACCTGGTGCAGAGCGGAGGGCCAAAAAGCTGTACTCTTATCTACCTGGCACAAGTGGATCCCAGAGGTAAGTCATAAAATGTGCAAACACTCTTTATTATGTTTTATTATATTCTGCAACTCTATATGAAATTATGTAATAATGTGCAAGGTGCTGCATGCAGGGTATATAAACCCATAACCCAAGTAAACAGTTGTATATGACAGGAGGGGTGTGTATACATTTATTTATTATTTATTATTCTTTATTTATGAAGCACCAACAGATTCCGTAGCGCTGTCTATGTGTACAAAGATAAAAGTACAGTACAATACAATATAAAAGACACCAGACAAAGTTTATCAAAAAAATACATGGGGAATTGAGGGCCCTGTTCCCGTGGGAACTTACAATCTAGATGGGAAGGAGGGTGAGAAACAGGAGGTGGGGACTGCAAAGGTGAGAATGATATTAGTGTGGGGTTAGATGAGGGCAGTTATTAGGCAAGTGGAATTACTTTGTTACTGATTTGATAGGCTTCCCTGAACAAAAAGGTGTTTAGGGAGCGTTTAAAGGAAGAAAGGTTAGGGGACAGTCTGACAGCTCGAGGAAGTGCGTTCCAGATGGTTGGTGCCGCACAAGAGAAGTCCTGTAGTCTAGCATGGGAGGAGGTGATGGTAGAAGATGCAAGGGGCAGGTTATTGTTGGATCTTAGGGGGCGAGCTGGAGTATATTTGTTGATGAGTGAGCACAGGTATGGGGGGGGGCTGCATTGGTAAGGGCTTTGTAGGTCAGGCTGAGAATTTTGAATTTAATTCTGCTGTAAATGGGGAGCCAGTAAAGGGACTCGCAGAGAGGTGCAGCAGATACAGAGCGTTTGGAGAGGTGGATTAGCCTAGCAGAGGCAATTAGGATGGATTGAAGAGGGGCGAGAGGGAGGCCAGTTAGTAGGTTATTACAGTAGTCAAGTCAGAAAATTACCAGGGAGTGGATAAGCTGTTTAGTAGTTTAAGCACTCAGAAACTGACAAATTTTGGAGATATTGAATAGGTAGTTGCGACAGGATGAAGAGAGCAATTGGATGTGGGGTATGAAGGTCAGATTTGAGTCAATTGTAACTCCTAGGCAGCGGACTTGAGGTGATGGGGAGATAGTGGTGTCACCAACAGTGATTGAGAAGTTAGAAACCGGTGTAGAATTTGAGGGGGGGGGGGATTAGAAGGAGCTCAGTTTTGGACATGTTAATCTTTAGGTGGTGAATGGCCATCCAAGAAGAAATGCCAGATAAGCAGACACTGATGTGAGAAAGGACAGAAGGAGAGAGTGCAGGGGTGGATCGGTAGATCTGAGTATCATCAGCATAGAGGTGATAGTTGAAGCCATAGCTACTGATAAGTTTACCCAGTGAGGAAATATAAATAGAGAAGAGTAGAGGACCCAGAACAGAGCCTTGAGATACTCCAATAGACAGAGGCAATGGAGAGGAATCGCCGCCAGCAAAGGAGACAGAAAAAGGACCTATTAGAGAGATAAGAGTGGATCCAGGAGAGGGCAGTGTCAAAGAGCTCAAGGGAGCTGAGAGTCCGTAGGAGAAGGTGATGGTCAACGGTGTCAAAGGCAGCAGAAAGGTCAAGTAAGATAAGTATTGAGTAGTGGCCGTTGTTTTTAGCAGAAAGGAGATTGTTAGTAACTTTGGTGAGGGCAGTCTCAGTTGAGTGTTGGGGACGGAAGCCAGATTGCAAGGGGTCAAGTAATGAGTTGGAGGACAAGAAGTGGGTTAGGGGATCGAAAACTATTTTTTCCAGTACTTTTGAAGCTAGTGGAAGCAGTGATATGGGGTGGTAGTCTGCAGGAGAATTTGAGTTGAGGGAGGATTTTTTGAGGATGGGGTGACCTTTGCTTGTTTGAAGAAAGATGGGAATGACTCGGTAGTAAGGGATAGGTTGAATATGTGAGTAAGAGCTTGAGTGAGGGTAGAAGACAGAGAAGGTATAAGATGTTAAGGGATAGCGTCAAGTGGGCAGGTAGTGAGGTATGAGGAAGACAATAGGGAACTCACTTGATTCTCAGTGGTTGGGGGGGAAGGTGCTGAGAGTTGTGGAGGGGGTGGCCGGGGACGGAGATGGCAGGTTGCAGTCTTGTGTTGGGATATTACTTTGGATGGTAAGTGTTTTGTTGAAAAAGTAGTCTGCCAGGTCTTGAGCACTAAAGGCAGATGAAGGGGATGGTGCAGGTGCGTAGAGGAGAGAGTTGAAAATGGAGAAGAGACATTTAGAGTTTGAGGAGTGAGTAGATATAAGAGCAGAGAAGTAGGTTTGCTTGGCTAAGTGAAGGGCAGATGAGTAAGAATAAAGAATGAACTTATAGTGGAGGAAATCTGGTTCAGAGCGTGATTTCCTCCAGGCACGTTCTGCAGCACGGGAGCATTTTTGCAGGTAGCGTTTGCTTAGAGTGCCAGCGTTGGAGCTGACGACATGGGGTTTTGCATATTTGGGGAGGAGCAAAATTGTCAAGTACAGAGGCGAGAGTATTGTTATAGTGGGTTGTAGCAAGGTCAGGGCAGGATATCGTGGAAGTTTGGGGGAGGCGTATTTGAATAAGGTTGGAGAGTTGGGGAGAAAGCCAGGTAGCAAAGTTATCAAGGAATTGGGAGGTTGGTCCAGGGGGGCAATAGATAACTGCCACCCTGAGGGAGAGAGGGAGAACAGGCGGATGCAGTGAACTTCAAAGGAGGAAAAGGAGAAAGATGGATGAGGATGCAGGTGCTGATAGGAGCAGGAGGGGGAGAGTAAGATACCAACACAGCCACCATGTCTCTCACCTGGCCTAGGTGTGTGGATAAAGTGGAGACGACAATGCGTGAGAGCAGCAATGGAAGCAGTGTCAGAAGATGATAACCAGGTTTCAGTAATTGCTAGAAGATTGAAGGCGTTACAGACAGAGCGAGCATTCCAAAGAGCACAAGTAAAGAGAGGGCATAAACGCTGTGGGTTAATAGAGATGAGATTGTTAGGTTTGCATGACCTAAAGTTTTTGCAGTGGGTAACTGAGTGAGAGTGTAAAAGTGTGGTTATTGCTGCAGGGCCAGGGTTAGGAGAGATGTCACCAGCAGCAAGCAGTAGTAGCAGTGAGAGTGACAGAAGGTGAGAGTGAGACTTGTAGGAGCGGGTATGATTAGACACAGGAGAGACGTCACCAGCAGCAAGCAGTAGTAGCAGTGAGAGTGACAGAAGGTGAGAGTGAGACTTGTAGGAGCGGGTATGATTAGACACAGGAGAGATGTCACCAACAGCAAGCAGTAGTAGCAGTGAGAGTGACAGAAGGTGAGAGTGAGACTTGTAGGAGCGGGAATGATTAGACACAGGAGAGATGTCACCAGCAGCAAGCAGTAGTAGCAGTGAGAGTGACAGAAGGTGAGAGTGAGACTTGTAGGAGCGGTATGATTAGACACAGGAGAGATGTCACCAGCAGCAAGCAGTAGTAGCAGTGAGAGTGACAGAAGGTGAGAGTGAGACTTGTAGGAACGGTATGATTAGACACAGGAGAGATGTCACCAGCAGCAAGCAGTAGTAGCAGTGAGAGTGACAGAAGGTGAGAGTGAGACTTGTAGGAGCGCGTATGATTAGACACAGGAGAGATGTCACCAGCAGCAAGCAGTAGTAGCAGTGAGAGTGACAGAAGGTGAGAGTGAGACTTGTAGGAGCGGGTATGATTAGACACAGGAGAGATGTCACCAGCAGCAAGCAGTAGTAGCAGTGAGAGTGACAGAAGGTGAGAGTGAGACTTGTAGGAGCGGTATGATTAGACACAGGAGAGATGTCACCAGCAGCAAGCAGTAGTAGCAGTGAGAGTGACAGAAGGTGAGAGTGAGACTTGTAGGAGCGGGTATGATTAGACACAGGAGAGATGTCACCAGCAGCAAGCAGTAGTAGCAGTGAGAGTGACAGAAGGTGAGAGTGCGACTTGTAGGAGCGGTATGATTAGACACAGGAGAGATGTCACCAGCAGCAAGCAGTAGTAGCAGTGAGAGTGACAGAAGGTGAGAGTGAGACTTGTAGGAACGGTATGATTAGACACAGGAGAGATGTCACCAGCAGCAAGCAGTAGTAGCAGTGAGAGTGACAGAAGGTGAGAGTGAGACTTGTAGGAGCGGTATGATTAGACACAGGAGAGATGTCACCAGCAGCAAGCAGTAGTAGCAGTGAGAGTGACAGAAGGTGAGACTGAGACTTGTAGGAACGGTATGATTAGACACAGGAGAGATTTCACCAGCAGCAAGCAGTAGTAGCAGTGAGAGTGACAGAAGGTGAGAGTGAGACTTGTAGGAACGGTATGATTAGACACAGGAGAGATGTCACCAGCAGCAAGCAGTAGTAGCAGTGAGAGTGACAGAAGGTGAGAGTGAGACTTGTAGGAGCGGGAATGATTAGACACAGGAGAGACGTCACCAGCAGCAAGCAGTAGTAGCAGTGAGAGTGACTGAAGGTGAGACTGAGACTTGTAGGAACGGTATGATTAGACACAGGAGAGACGTCACCAGCAGCAAGCAGTAGTAGCAGTGAGAGTGACAGAAGGTAAGAGTGAGACTTGTAGGAACGGTATGATTAGACACAGGAGAGATGTCACCAGCAGCAAGCAGTAGTAGCAGTGAGAGTGACAGAAGGTGAGAGTGAGACTTGTAGGAGCGGGTATGATTAGACACAGGAGAGACATCACCAGCAGCAAGCAGTAGTAGCAGTGAGAGTGACAGAAGGTGAGAGTGAGACTTGTAGGAGCGGGTATGATTAGACACAGGAGAGACATCACCAGCAGCAAGCAGTAGTAGCAGTGAGAGTGACAGAAGGTGAGAGTGAGACTTGTAGGAGCGGGTATGATTAGACACAGGAGAGATGTCACCAGCAGCAAGCAGTAGTAGCAGTGAGAGTGACAGAAGGTGAGAGTGAGACTTGTAGGAACGGTATGATTAGACACAGGAGAGATGTCACCAGCAGCAAGCAGTAGTAGCAGTGAGAGTGACAGAAGGTGAGAGTGAGACTTGTAGGAGCGCGTATGATTAGACACAGGAGAGATGTCACCAGCAGGAAGCAGTAGTAGCAGTGAGAGTGACAGAAGGTGAGAGTGAGACTTGTAGGAGCCGGTATGATTAGACACAGGAGAGACGTCACCAGCAGCAAGCAGTAGTAGCAGTGAGAGTGACAGAAGGTGAGAGTGAGACTTGTAGGAGCGCGTATGTTTAGACACAGGAGAGATGTCACCAGCAGCAAGCAGTAGTAGCAGTGAGAGTGACAGAAGGTGAGAGTGAGACTTGTAGGAGCGGGTATGATTAGACACAGGAGAGACGTCACCAGCAGCAAGCAGTAGTAGCAGTGAGAGTGACAGAAGGTGAGAGTGAGACTTGTAGGAACGGTATGATTAGACACAGGAGAGATGTCACCAGCAGCAAGCAGTAGTAGCAGTGTGAGTGACAGAAGGTGAGAGTGAGACTTGTAGGAGCGGGTATGATTAGACACAGGAGAGATGTCACCAGCAGCAAGCAGTAGTAGCAGTGAGAGTGACAGAAGGTGAGAGTGAGACTTGTAGGAGCGGGTATGATTAGACACAGGAGAGACGTCACCAGCAGCAAGCAGTAGTAGCAGTGAGAGTGACAGAAGGTGAGAGTGAGACTTGTAGAAGTGGGTATGATTAGACACAGGAGAGATGTCACCAGCAGCAAGCAGTAGTAGCAGTGAGAGTGACAGAAGGTGAGAGTGAGACTTGTAGGAGCGGGTATGATTAGACACAGGAGAGACGTCACCAGCAGCAAGCAGTAGTAGCAGTGTGAGTGACAGAAGGTGAGAGTGAGACTTGTAGGAGCGAGTATGATTAGACACAGGAGAGATGTCATCAGCAGCAAGCAGTAGGAGCAGTGAGAGTGACAGAAGGTGAGAGTGAGACTTGTAGGAACGGTATGATTAGACACAGGAGAGATGTCACTAGCAGCAAGCGGTAGTAGCAGTGAGAGTGACAGAAGGTGAGAGTGAGACTTGTATGAGCGGGTATGATTAGACACAGGAGAGACGTCACCAGCAGCAAGCAGTAGGAGGAGTGTGAGTGACAGAAGGTGAGAGTGAGACTTGTAGGAGCGGGTATGACTAGACACAGGAGAGATGTCACCAGCAGCAAGCAGTAGTAGCAGTGAGAGTGACAGAAGGTGAGAGTGAGACTTGTAGGAACGGTATGATTAGACACAGGAGAGACATCACCAGCAGCAAGCAGTAGTAGCAGTGAGAGTGACAGAAGGTTAGAGTGAGACTTGTAGGAGCGGTATGATTAGACACAGGAGAGATGTCACCAGCAGCAAGCAGTAGTAGCAGTGAGAGTGACAGAAGGTGAGAGTGAGACTTGTAGGAGCCGGTAAGATTAGACACAGGAGAGACGTCACCAGCAGCAAGCAGTAGGAGGAGTGTGAGTGACAGAAGGTGAGAGTGAGACTTGTAGGAGCGCGTATGATTAGACACAGGAGAGATGTCACCAGCAGCAAGCAGTAGTAGCAGTGAGAGTGACAGAAAGTGAGAGTGAGACTTGTAGGAGCGGGTATGATTAGACACAGGAGAGATGTCACCAGCAGCAAGCAGTAGTAGCAGTGAGAGTGACAGAAGGTGAGAGTGAGACTTGTAGGAGCGGGTATGATTAGACACAGGAGAGATGTCACCAGCAGCAAGCAGTAGTAGCAGTGAGAGTGACAGAAGGTGAGAGTGAGACTTGTAGGAGCGGGTATGATTAGACACAGGAGAGATGTCACCAGCAGCAAGCAGTAGTAGCAGTGAGAGTGACAGAAGGTGAGAGTGAGACTTGTAGGAGCGAGTATGATTAGACACAGGAGAGATGTCACCAGCAGCAAGCAGTAGTAGCAGTGAGAGTGACAGAAGGTGAGAGTGAGACTTGTAGGAGCGGGTATGATTAGACACAGGAGAGATGTCACCAGCAGCATGCAGTAGTAGCAGTGAGAGTGACAGAAGGTGAGAGTGAGACTTGTAGGAGCGGGTATGATTAGACACAGGAGAGATGTCACCAGCAGCAAGCAGTAGTAGCAGTGAGAGTGACAGAAGGTGAGAGTGAGACTTGTAGGAACGGTATGATTAGACACAGGAGAGATGTCACCAGCAGCAAGCAGTAGTAGCAGTGTGAGTGACAGAAGGTGAGAGTGAGACTTGTAGGAACGGTATGATTAGACACAGGAGAGATGTCACCAGCAGCAAGCAGTAGTAGCAGTGAGAGTGACAGAAGGTGAGAGTGAGACTTGTAGGAGCGAGTATGATTAGACACAGGAGAGATGTCACCAGCAGCAAGCAGTAGTAGCAGTGAGAGTGACAGAAGGTGAGACTGAGACTTGTAG
The DNA here is from genome assembly GCF_027579735.1 of Bombina bombina. NCBI lineage: Eukaryota > Metazoa > Chordata > Amphibia > Anura > Bombinatoridae > Bombina > Bombina bombina. The sequence continues at coordinate 1,253,276,332 of NC_069501.1, read as the reverse complement.
GAACGGTATGATTAGACACAGGAGAGACATCACCAGCAGCAAGCAGTAGTAGCAGTGAGAGTGACAGAAGGTGAGAGTGAGACTTGTAGGAGCGGTATGATTAGACACAGGAGAGATGTCACCAGCAGCAAGCAGTAGTAGCAGTGAGAGTGACAGAAGGTGAGAGTGAGACTTGTAGGAGCGAGTATGATTAGACACAGGAGAGACGTCACCAGCAGCAAGCAGTAGTAGCAGTGAGAGTGACAGAAGGTGAGAGTGAGACTTGTAGGAGCGGGTATGATTAGACACAGGAGAGATGTCACCAGCAGCAAGCAGTAGTAGCAGTGAGAGTGACAGAAGGTGAGAGTGAGACTTGTAGGAGCGGGAATGATTAGACACAGGAGAGATGTCACCAGCAGCAAGCAGTAGTAGCAGTGAGAGTGACAGAAGGTGAGAGTGAGACTTGTAGGAGCGGGTATGATTAGACACAGGAGAGATGTCACCAGCAGCAAGCAGTAGTAGTAGTGAGAGTGACAGAAGGTGAGAGTGAGACTTGTAGGAACGGTATGATTAGACACAGGAGAGATGTCACCAGCAGCAAACAGTAGTAGCAGTGAGAGTGACAGAAGGTGAGAGTGAGACTTGTAGGAGCGGGTATGATTAGACACAGGAGAGACGTCACCAGCAGCAAGCAGTAGTAGCAGTGAGAGTGACAGAAGGTGAGAGTGAGACTTGTAGGAGCGGGTATGATTAGACACAGGAGAGACGTCACCAGCAGCAAGCAGTAGTAGCAGTGAGAGTGACAGAAGGTGAGACTGAGACTTGTAGGAACGGTATGATTAGACACAGGAGAGACGTCACCAGCAGCAAGCAGTAGTAGCAGTGAGAGTGACAGAAGGTGAGAGTGAGACTTGTAGGAGCGGGTATGATTAGACACAGGAGAGATGTCACCAGCAGCAAGCAGTAGTAGCAGTGAGAGTGACAGAAGGTGAGAGTGAGACTTGTAGGAGCGGTATGATTAGACACAGGAGAGATGTCACCAGCAGCAAGCAGTAGTAGCAGTGAGAGTGACAGAAGGTGAGAGTGAGACTTGTAGGAACGGTATGATTAGACACAGGAGAGATGTCACCAGCAGCAAGCAGTAGTAGCAGTGAGAGTGACAGAAGGTGAGAGTGAGACTTGTAGGAGCGCGTATGATTAGACACAGGAGAGACGTCACCAGCAGCAAGCAGTAGTAGCAGTGAGAGTGACAGAAGGTGAGAGTGAGACTTGTAGGAGCGGGTATGATTAGACACAGGAGAGATGTCACCAGCAGCAAGCAGTAGTAGCAGTGAGAGTGACAGAAGGTGAGAGTGAGACTTGTAGGAGCCGGTATGATTAGACACAGGAGAGACGTCACCAGCAGCAAGCAGTAGTAGCAGTGAGAGTGACAGAAGGTGAGAGTGAGACTTGTAGGAGCGGGTATGATTAGACACAGGAGAGATGTCACCAGCAGCAAGCAGTAGTAGCAGTGAGAGTGACAGAAGGTGAGAGTGAGACTTGTAGGAGCGGGTATGATTAGACACAGGAGAGATGTCACCAGCAGCAAGCAGTAGTAGCAGTGAGAGTGACAGAAGGTGAGAGTGAGACTTGTAGGAACGGTATGATTAGACACAGGAGAGATGTCACCAGCAGCAAGCAGTAGTAGCAGTGAGAGTGACAGAAGGTGAGAGTGAGACTTGTAGGAACGGGTATGATTAGACACAGGAGAGATGTCACCAGCAGCAAGCAGTAGTAGCAGTGAGAGTGACAGAAGGTGAGAGTGAGACTTGTAGGAGCGGGTATGACTAGACACAGGAGAGATGTCACCAGCAGCAAGCAGTAGTAGCAGTGAGAGTGACAGAAGGTGAGAGTGAGACTTGTAGGAGCGGGTATGATTAGACACAGGAGAGATGTCACCAGCAGCAAGCAGTAGTAGCAGTGAGAGTGACAGAAGGTGAGAGTGAGACTTGTAGGAGCGGTATGATTAGACACAGGAGAGATGTCACCAGCAGCAAGCAGTAGTAGCAGTGAGAGTGACAGAAGGTGAGAGTGAGACTTGTAGGAACGGGTATGATTAGACACAGGAGAGATGTCACCAGCAGCAAGCAGTAGTAGCAGTGAGAGTGACAGAAGGTGAGAGTGAGACTTGTAGGAGCGGGTATGATTAGACACAGGAGAGATGTCACCAGCAGCAAGCAGTAGTAGCAGTGAGAGTGACAGAAGGTGAGACTGAGACTTGTAGGAACGGTATGATTAGACACAGGAGAGACATCACCAGCAGCAAGCAGTAGTAGCAGTGAGAGTTACAGAAGGTGAGAGTGAGACTTGTAGGAGCGGTATGATTAGACACAGGAGAGATGTCACCAGCAGCAAGCAGTAGTAGCAGTGAGAGTGACAGAAGGTGAGAGTGAGACTTGTAGGAGCGAGTATGATTAGACACAGGAGAGACGTCACCAGCAGCAAGCAGTAGTAGCAGTGAGAGTGACAGAAGGTGAGAGTGAGACTTGTAGGAGCGGGTATGATTAGACACAGGAGAGATGTCACCAGCAGCAAGCAGTAGTAGCAGTGAGAGTGACAGAAGGTGAGAGTGAGAATTGTAGGAACGGTATGATTAGACACAGGAGAGACGTCACCAGCAGCAAGCAGTAGTAGCAGTGAGAGTGACAGAAGGTGAGAGTGAGACTTGTAGGAGCGGGTATGATTAGACACAGGAGAGATGTCACCAGCAGCAAGCAGTAGTAGCAGTGAGAGTGACAGAAGGTGAGAGTGAGACTTGTAGGAACGGTATGATTAGACACAGGAGAGACGTCACCAGCAGCAAGCAGTAGTAGCAGTGAGAGTGACTGAAGGTGAGACTGAGACTTGTAGGAACGGTATGATTAGACACAGGAGAGACGTCACCAGCAGCAAGCAGTAGTAGCACTAAGAGTGACAGAAGGTGAGAGTGAGACTTGTAGGAGCGGCTGTGATTAGACACAGGAGAGATGTCACCAGCAGCAAGCAGTAGTAGCAGTGAGAGTGACAGAAGGTGAGAGTGAGACTTGTAGGAGCGGGAATGATTAGACACAGGAGAGATGTCACCAGCAGCAAGCAGTAGTAGCAGTGAGAGTGACAGAAGGTGAGAGTGAGACTTGTAGGAACGGTATGATTAGACACAGGAGAGATGTCACCAGCAGCAAGCAGTAGTAGCAGTGAGAGTGACAGAAGGTGAGAGTGAGACTTGTAGGAACGGGTATGATTAGACACAGGAGAGATGTCACCAGCAGCAAGCAGTAGTAGCAGTGAGAGTGACAGAAGGTGAGAGTGAGACTTGTAGGAGCGGGTATGACTAGACACAAGAGAGATGTCACCAGCAGCAAGCAGTAGTAGCAGTGAGAGTGACAGAAGGTGAGAGTGAGACTTGTAGGAGCGGGTATGATTAGACACAGGAGAGATGTCACCAGCAGCAAGCAGTAGTAGCAGTGAGAGTGACAGAAGGTGAGAGTGAGACTTGTAGGAGCGGTATGATTAGACACAGGAGAGATGTCACCAGCAGCAAGCAGTAGTAGCAGTGAGAGTGACAGAAGGTGAGAGTGAGACTTGTAGGAACGGGTATGATTAGACACAGGAGAGATGTCACCAGCAGCAAGCAGTAGTAGCAGTGAGAGTGACAGAAGGTGAGAGTGAGACTTGTAGGAGCGGGTATGATTAGACACAGGAGAGATGTCACCAGCAGCAAGCAGTAGTAGCAGTGAGAGTGACAGAAGGTGAGAGTGAGACTTGTAGGAACGGTATGATTAGACACAGGAGAGATGTCACCAGCAGCAAGCAGTAGTAGCAGTGAGAGTGACAGAAGGTGAGAGTGAGACTTGTAGGAACGGGTATGATTAGACACAGGAGAGATGTCACCAGCAGCAAGCAGTAGTAGCAGTGAGAGTGACAGAAGGTGAGAGTGAGACTTGTAGGAGCGGGTATGACTAGACACAAGAGAGATGTCACCAGCAGCAAGCAGTAGTAGCAGTGAGAGTGACAGAAGGTGAGAGTGAGACTTGTAGGAGCGGGTATGATTAGACACAGGAGAGATGTCACCAGCAGCAAGCAGTAGTAGCAGTGAGAGTGACAGAAGGTGAGAGTGAGACTTGTAGGAGCGGTATGATTAGACACAGGAGAGATGTCACCAGCAGCAAGCAGTAGTAGCAGTGAGAGTGACAGAAGGTGAGAGTGAGACTTGTAGGAACGGGTATGATTAGACACAGGAGAGATGTCACCAGCAGCAAGCAGTAGTAGCAGTGAGAGTGACAGAAGGTGAGAGTGAGACTTGTAGGAGCGGGTATGATTAGACACAGGAGAGATGTCACCAGCAGCAAGCAGTAGTAGCAGTGAGAGTGACAGAAGGTGAGAGTGAGACTTGTAGGAACGGTATGACTAGACACAGGAGAGACGTCACCAGCAGCAAGCAGTAGTAGCAGTGAGAGTGACAGAAGGTGAGAGTGAGACTTGTAGGAGCGCGTATGATTAGACACAGGAGAGACATCACCAGCAGCAAGCAGTAGTAGCAGTGAGAGTGACAGAAGGTGAGAGTGAGACTTGTAGGAACGGTATGATTAGACACAGGAGAGACATCACCAGCAGCAAGCAGTAGTAGCAGTGAGAGTGACAGAAGGTGAGAGTGAGACTTGTAGGAGCGGTATGATTAGACACAGGAGAGATGTCACCAGCAGCAAGCAGTAGTAGCAGTGAGAGTGACAGAAGGTGAGAGTGAGACTTGTAGGAGCGGTATGATTAGACACAGGAGAGATGTCACCAGCAGCAAGCAGTAGTAGCAGTGAGAGTGACAGAAGGTGAGAGTGAGACTTGTAGGAGCCGGTATGATTAGACACAGGAGAGACGTCACCAGCAGCAAGCAGTAGGAGGAGTGTGAGTGACAGAAGGTGAGAGTGAGACTTGTAGGAGCGCGTATGATTAGACACAGGAGAGATGTCACCAGCAGCAAGCAGTAGTAGCAGTGAGAGTGACAGAAGGTGAGAGTGTGACTTGTAGGAGCGGGAATGATTAGACACAGGAGAGATGTCACCAGCAGCAAGCAGTAGTAGCAGTGAGAGTGACAGAAGGTGAGAGTGAGACTTGTAGGAGCGGTATGATTAGACACAGGAGAGACGTCACCAGCAGCAAGCAGTAGTAGCAGTGAGAGTGACAGAAGGTGAGAGTGAGACTTGTAGGAGCGGGAATGATTAGACACAGGAGAGATGTCACCAGCAGCAAGCAGTAGTAGCAGTGAGAGTGACAGAAGGTGAGAGTGAGACTTGTAGGAACGGTATGATTAGACACAGGAGAGATGTCACCAGCAGCAAGCAGTAGTAGCAGTGAGAGTGACAGAAGGTGAGAGTGAGACTTGTAGGAGCGCGTATGATTAGACACAGGAGAGATGTCACCAGCAGCAAGCAGTAGTAGCAGTGAGAGTGACAGAAGGTGAGAGTGAGACTTGTAGGAGCGCGTATGATTAGACACAGGAGAGATGTCACCAACAGCAAGCAGTAGTAGCAGTGAGAGTGACAGAAGGTGAGAGTGAGACTTGTAGGAACGGTATGATTAGACACAGGAGAGATGTCACCAGCAGCAAGCAGTAGTAGCAGTGAGAGTGACAGAAGGTGAGAGTGAGACTTGTAGGAACGGTATGATTAGACACAGGAGAGATGTCACCAGCAGCAAGCAGTAGTAGCAGTGAGAGTGACAGAAGGTGAGAGTGAGACTTGTAGGAACGGTATGATTAGACACAGGAGAGATGTCACCAGCAGCAAGCAGTAGTAGCAGTGAGAGTGACAGAAGGTGAGAGTGAGACTTGTAGGAACGGTATGATTAGACACAGGAGAGATGTCACCAGCAGCAAGCAGTAGTAGCAGTGAGAGTGACAGAAGGTGAGAGTGAGACTTGTAGGAACGGTATGATTAGACACAGGAGAGATGTCACCAGCAGCAAGCAGTAGTAGCAGTGAGAGTGACAGAAGGTGAGAGTGAGACTTGTAGGAGCGGGTATGATTAGACACAGGAGAGATGTCACCAGCAGCAAGCAGTAGTAGCAGTGAGAGTGACAGAAGGTGAGAGTGAGACTTGTAGGAGCAGGTATGACTAGACACAGGATAGATGTCACCAGCAGCAAGCAGTAGTAGCAGTGTGAGTGACAGGAGGTGAGAGTGAGACTTGTAGGAGCAGGTATGATTAGACACAGGAGAGATGTCACCAGCAGCAAGCAGTAGTAGCAGTGAGAGTGACAGAAGGTGAGAGTGAGACTTGTAGGAACGGTATGATTAGACACAGGAGAGATGTCACCAGCAGCAATCAGTAGTAGCAGTGAGAGTGACAGAAGGTGAGAGTGAGACTTGTAGGAACGGTATGATTAGACACAGGAGAGACGTCACCAGCAGCAAGCAGTAGTAGCAGTGAGAGTGACAGAAGGTGAGAGTGAGACTTGTAGGAACGGTATGATTAGACACAGGAGAGATGTCACCAGCAGCAAGCAGTAGTAGCAGTGTGAGTGACAGAAGGTGAGAGTGAGACTTGTAGGAGCGCGTATGATTAGACACAGGAGAGATGTCACCAGCAGCAAGCAGTAGTAGCAGTGAGAGTGACAGAAGGTGAGAGTGAGACTTGTAGGAGCGGGTATGACTAGACACAGGAGAGACGTCACCAGCAGCAAGCAGTAGTAGCAGTGAGAGTGACAGAAGGTGAGAGTGAGACTTGTAGGAGCGGGTATGATTAGACACAGGAGAGATGTCACCAGCAGCAAGCAGTAGTAGCAGTGAGAGTGACAGAAGGTGAGAGTGAGACTTGTAGGAACGGTATGATTAGACACAAGAGAGACCTCACCAGCAGCAAGCAGTAGTAGCAGTGAGAGTGACAGAAGGTGAGAGTGAGACTTGTAGGAGCGGGTATGATTAGACACAGGAGAGATGTCACCAGCAGCAAGCAGTAGTAACAGTGAGAGTGACAGAAGGTGAGAGTGAGACTTGTAGAAACGGTATGATTAGACACAGGAGAGTTGTCACCATCAGCAAGCAGTAGTAGCAGTGAGAGTGACAGAAGGTGAGAGTGAGACTTGTAGGAGCGGGTATGACTAGACACAGGAGAGACGTCACCAGCAGCAAGCAGTAGTAGCAGTGAGAGTGACAGAAGGTGAGAGTGAGACTTGTAGGAGCGGGTATGATTAGACACAGGAGAGATGTCACCAGCAGCAAGCAGTAGTAGCAGTGAGAGTGACAGAAGGTGAGAGTGAGACTTGTAGGAACGGTATGATTAGACACAGGAGAGATGTCACCAGCAGCAAGCAGTAGTAGCAGTGAGAGTGACAGAAGGTGAGAGTGAGACTTGTAGGAACGGTATGATTAGACACAGGAGAGTTAGATGGGGAAGTATTTCTAAGGAGGCTGGTGTAGTTCATGAGAGAACAGCATAGGGGATGAGAGAAGGGAGAGTGAGATGTGGATAGTGTGGGGGTTATTGTTGCTACAGGGAAGTGCAGTGAGTTGTGGGAAAAGGGCAGACAGAAATAGCAGATAAGACATGGAGAGCATTGTGCAGGTGTATAGTTAGTACGTTTTACCTGTTAGTGGGACTGCAGTTTCCCCCTCCAGTTCTTAACTCGACCACTTGTAAATGCAGAGCACAGGGCCAAGGCTCATAGAGCCAGCTGTTTGTAGCAGTGAGATTAAAAGTTGTAATGATTTGATTCAAGGCAGCTGTGTACAAATAGACTGGTTAGGAGACTGGAGTTACACACACGCGCAAATTAGATTGGGGGGAGACATATGACTGGGGAAGCGCACAGAAATTGTACAAAAGAACTGATAACAAATTTAAAGATACGTCATAAATAATGGAAGCAGGAGAGATGCATACCAATGTATTACAAACAGATTAAAGGGGCGTGGAAGGACAACCAGGCAGATAATGGGAGGAGGAGAGATGCATACCAATGTATTACAAACAGATTAAAGGGGCGTGGAAGGACAACCAGGCAGATAATGGGAGGAGGAGAGATGCATACCAATGTATTACAAACAGATTAAAGGGACGTGGAAGGGCAACCAGGCAGATAATGGGAGGAGGAGAGATGCATACCAATGTATTACAAACAGATTAAAGGGACGTGGAAGGACAACCAGGCAGATAAAGGAAGCAGGAGAGATGCATACCAGTGTATTACAAACAGATTAAAGGGACGTGGAAGGACAACCAGGCAGATAAAGGAAGCAGGAGAGATGCATACCAGTGTATTACAAACAGATTAAAGGGACGTGGAAGGACAACCAGGCAGATAAAGGAAGCAGAACAGATGCATACCTGTTAGAGAGATATACAAATACACATGAAATAGATGGGGGAAAATCAGGTGAAACAGCTAGAGAAAGATGTTAAACACATGGGAAAAAATACAAAAGCATCTTTAGTTTTTAATTAAAAGTTACACATTTCAAAAAAATTATTTTGTAAAAACAAATTTGTTTTAATAAATCTACAACTTAATAAACTTTATTTATTATATTCATGTTGAAATGTGTGATCAACATCTGTAAATAAACTCTAACCCAATTGTTACTCTGTACAACTCTCAGGCATATTATTGTTTTCTAATTACTATTATTAGTTATACAATCCGTGATATATATTACAGCACATACATACACTGTCACACCAGCCAAGTCATAAAACAAACATTTTACAAAACTGCCAAACAGGAGGTTAACCTCATCAGAAAAATGTGATTGTCCAATATTTATATATTTTTTAATCAAAACAATCATAATCTTAACACGTCCAACACTGCCAAGCGACATAATTCCCACAATATCTGATAGAGTTAGTGATAGAGTTATGGTTAGTTATTGGGTTACTGATAGGGGTAAGGATACTGCTAGAGTTAGTGATAGAGATATGGTTAGTTATTGTGTTACTGATAGGGGTAAGGATATTGCTAGAGTTAGTGATAGAGATATGGTTACTGATAGGGGTAAGGATACTGCTAGAGTTAGTGATATAAATATGGTTAGTTATTGTGTTACTGATAGGGGTAAGGATATTGCTAGAGTTATTGACAGAGATATGGTTAGTTATAGGGTTACTGATAGGGGTAAGGATAATGCTAGAGTTAGTGATAGAGATATGGTTAGTGATAGGGTTACTGATAGGGGTACGGCTACTGCTAGAGTTAGTGATAGAGATATGGTTAGTTATAGGGTTACTGATAGGGGTAAGGATAATGCTAGAGTTAGTGATAGAAATATGGTTAGTTATAGGGTTACTGATAGGGGTAAGGATACTGCTAGAGTTAGTGATATAGATATGGTTAGTTATTGTGTTACTGATAGGGGTAAGGATACTGCTAGAGTTATTGACAGAGATATGGTTAGTTATAGGGTTACTGATAGGGGTAAGGATAATGCTAGAGTTAGTGATAGAGATATGGTTAGTGATAGGGTTACTGATAGGGGTAAGGATACTGCTAGAGTTAGTGATATAGATATGGTTAGTTATTGTGTTACTGATAGGGGTAAGGATATTGCTAGAGTTATTGACAGAGATATGGTTAGTTATAGGGTTACTGATAGGGGTAAGGATACTGCTAGAGTTAGTGATATAGATATGGTTAGTTATTGTGTTACTGATAGGGGTAAGGATATTGCTAGAGTTATTGACAGAGATATGGTTAGTTATAGGGTTACTGATAGGGGTAAGGATACTGCTAGAGTTAGTGATATAGATATGGTTAGTTATTGTGTTACTGATAGGGGTAAGGATACTGCTAGAGTTATTGACAGAGATATGGTTAGTTATAGGGTTACTGATAGGGGTAAGGATAATGCTAGAGTTAGTGATAGAGATATGGTTAGTTATAGGGTTACTGATAGAGGTAAGTATACTGCTAGAATTAGTGATAGAGATATGGCTAGTTATAGGGTTACTGATAGGGCTACAGATACTGCTAGAGTTAGTGATAGAGATATAGTTAGTTATAGGATTACTGATAGGGGTACGGCTACTGCTAGAGTTAGTGATAGAGATATGGCTAGTTATAGGGTTACTAATAGGGGTAAGGATACTGCTAGAGTTAGTGACAGAGATATGGTTAGTTATAGGGTTACTGATAGGGGTAAGTATACTGCTAGAGTTAGTGATATAGATATGGTTAGTTATTGTGTTACTGATAGGGGTAAGGATACTGCTAGAGTTATTGACAGAGATATGGTTAGTTATAGGGTTACTGATAGGGGTAAGGATAATGCTAGAGTTAGTGATAGAGATATGGTTAGTGATAGGGTTACTGATAGGGGTATGGATACTGCTAGAGTTAGTGATAGAGATATGGTTAGTGATATGGTTACTGATAGGGGTATGGATACTGCTAGAGTTAGTGATAGAGATATGGCTAGTTATAGGGTTACTGAGAGGGGATTGGATACTGCTAGAGTTAGTGATAAAGTTATGGTTAGTTATTGTGTTACTGATAGGGGTAAGTATACTGCTAGAGTTAGTGATAGGGATATGGTTAGTTATAGGGTTACTGAGAGGGGATTGGATACTGCTAGAGTTAGTGATAAAGTTATGGTTAGTTATTGTGTTACTGATAGGGGTAGAGATACTGCTAGAGTTAGTGATATAGATATGGCTAGTTATAGGGTTACTGATAGGGGTAAGGATACTGCTAGAGTTACTGATAGAGATAGGGGTAAGGATACTGCTAATAGATAGGAAGGCGGCAGACTCTCAATCCCAAATATACAATAGAAATAGGCATGAATAGAGAATGTGACATAGATTATTTTATTGATAATTAATTTAATTTAATTTTGTCTTTCCTCTTTCTGTGCACCTTCTCTATCCATGTCCTGATTTGTATCACAGAGTATATACATATAAATCATCTAAATCATATGAATTTATCACTTTGTGATTTAGCTGTTCTCTGTTGTCTGTGCTAGAAAAGATATATACTCTTTGTACAGGGAGTGCAGAATTATTAGGCAAATGAGTATTTTGACCACATCATCCTCTTTATGCATGTTGTCTTACTCCAAGCTGTATAGGCTTGAAAGCCTACTACCAATTAAGCATATTAGGTGATGTGCATCTCTGTAATGAGAAGGGGTGTGGTCTAATGACATCAACACCCTATATCAGGTGTGCATAATTATTAGGCAACTTCCTTTCCTTTGGCAAAATGGGTCAAAAGAAGGACTTGACAGGCTCAGAAAAGTCAAAAATAGTGAGATATCTTGCAGAGGGATGCAGCACTCTTAAAATTGCAAAGCTTCTGAAGCGTGATCATCGAACAATCAAGCGTTTCATTCAAAATAGTCAACAGGGTCGCAAGAAGCGTGTGGAAAAACCAAGGCGCAAAATAACTGCCCATGAACTGAGAAAAGTCAAGCGTGCAGCTGCCAAGATGCCACTTGCCACCAGTTTGGCCATATTTCAGAGCTGCAACATCACTGGAGTGCCCAAAAGCACAAGGTGTGCAATACTCAGAGACATGGCCAAGGTAAGAAAGGCTGAAAGACGACCACCACTGAACAAGACACACAAGCTGAAACGTCAAGACTGGGCCAAGAAATATCTCAAGACTGATTTTTCTAAGGTTTTATGGACTGATGAAATGAGAGTGAGTCTTGATGGGCCAGATGGATGGGGCCGTGGCCGGATTGGTAAAGGGCAGAGAGCTCCAGTCCGACTCAGACGCCAGCAAGGTGGAGGTGGAGTACTGGTTTGGGCTGGTATCATCAAAGATGAGCTTGTGGGGCCTTTTCGGGTTGAGGATGGAGTCAAGCTCAACTCCCAGTCCTACTGCCAGTTTCTGGAAGACACCTTCTTCAAGCAGTGGTACAGGAAGAAGTCTGCATCCTTCAAGAAAAAGATGATTTTCATGCAGGACAATGCTCCATCACACGCGTCCAAGTACTCCACAGCGTGGCTGGCAAGAAAGGGTATAAAAGAAGAAAATCTAATGACATGGCCTCCTTGTTCACCTGATCTGAACCCCATTGAGAACCTGTGGTCCATCATCAAATGTGAGATTTACAAGGAGGGAAAACAGTACACCTCTCTGAACAGTGTCTGGGAGGCTGTGGTTGCTGCTGCACGCAATGTTGATGGTGAAGAGATCAAAACACTGACAGAATCCATGGATGGCAGGCTTTTGAGTGTCCTTGCAAAGAAAGGTGGCTATATTGGTCACTGATTTGTTTTTGTTTTGTTTTTGAATGTCAGAAATGTATATTTGTGAATGTTGAGATGTTATATTGGTTTCACTGGTAAAAATAAATAATTGAAATGGGTATATATTTGTTTTTTGTTAAGTTGCCTAATAATTATGCACAGTAATAGTCACCTGCACACACAGATATCCCCCTAAAATAGCTATAACTAAAAACAAACTAAAAACTACTTCCAAAACTATTTAGCTTTGATATTAATGAGTTTTTTGGGTTCATTGAGAACATGGTTGTTGTTCAATAATAAAATTAATCCTCAAAAATACAACTTGCCTAATAATTCTGCACTCCCTGTAGATTAAGAGTAACTTAATTAAAGTGTTAATGTATTGTTAATTTTGATATATTTTTTCTATGTATAGAGCTCTCATCAAAGTTTATATACATTCTTGTCCCCTTTTTAACAATAGGTACATGTAATAAGATTCTTGTATCAATATTTATAAGAATAATAGGGATATAAATACCTGATGAGTATTATTATAGTACCATTACAGCTTGGTTAGTGTTATTATAATGCATATATTGTCTGTGATCTTATGCACTGTCTGTTCCCATCTATTATATTAGAAATTTTTGCCTATTGGGATTCTACCACTGTATCTAATTGCTTTAGCATTCTGTTTTTAACTTTTTTTCTTTTTATGACTGTGAGGCAAGGAAATAGTTAACCTATGACTCTCACAGCATAAATAGATGGGGTTTCTTACAGAGTCCCTCATCTATGATTAAGTCCCTGTAGGGGGCGCGAAACATGTAAGATATTTTGCTCTAGCTTTTCTGCCATGTCTGTTAACCTTTTTAAAGTTGTCCATTAAATTTTCAATTTTTATTGTATATTTGGGATTGAGAGTCTGCCGCCTTCCTATCTATTGTCTCTTACCTGGCATCCTGATCCTCTGCCCTCTGGCTACGGCTCTCCGTGCTATGCTGCCTTGAATTAGGAACTCTTTTTTCCATACCGCATTGTATAGCGGTTTGTTCTCCGGAACGGACTTCCGGTCTGCGGGGGACTGACAGGCTGCGTTTACTGTTTGCTTCACTCTGCGTAAGGATACTGCTAGAATTAGTGATAGAGATATGGTTAGTTATAGGGTTACCGATAGGGGTAGAGATACTGCTAGAGTTAGTGATAGAGATATGGCTAGTTATAGGGTTACTGATAGGGGTAGGGATATTGCTAGAGTTAGTGATAGAGATATGGTTAGTTATAGGGGTAGGGATATTGCTAGAGTTAGTGATAGAGATATGGTTAGTTATAGGGTTACTGATAAGGGTAGGAATACTGCTAGAGTTAGCGATAGATATATGGCTAGTTATAGGGTTACTGATAGGGGTACGGCTACTGCTAGAGTTAGTGATAGAGATATGGCTAGTTATAGGGTTACTAATAGGGGTAAGGATAATGCTAGAGTTAGTGATAGGGATATGGTTAGTTATAGGGTTACTAATAGGGGTAAGGATAATGCTAGAGTTAGTGATAGGGATATGGTTAGTTATAGGGTTACTGATAAGGGTAGGAATACTGCTAGAGTTAGCGATAGAGATATGGCTAGTTATAGGGTTACTGATAGGGGTACGGCTACTGCTAAAATTAGTGATAGAGATATGGCTAGTTATATGGTTACTAATAGGGCTACAGATACTGCTAGAGTTAGTGATAGAGATATAGTTAGTTATAGGATTACTGATAGGGGTAAGTATACTGCTAGAGTTAGTGATAGAGATATGGCTAGTTATATGGTTACTAATAGGGCTACAGATACTGCTAGAGCTAGTGATAGAGATATAGTTAGTTATAGGGGTAGGGATATTGCTAGAGTTAGTGATAGAGATATGGTTAGTTATAGGGGTAGGGATATTGCTAGAGTTAGTGATAGAGATATGGCTAGTTATAGGGTTACTAATAGGGCTACAGATACTGCTAGAGTTAGTGATAGAGATATAGTTAGTTATAGGGTTACTGATAGGGGTAAGTATACTGCTAGAGTTAGTGATAGAGATATGGTTAGTTATAGGGTTACTGATAGGGGTAAGGATACTGCTAGAGTTAGTGATAGAGATATGGCTAGTTATAGGGTTACTGATAGGGGTAAGGATACTGCTAGAGTTAGTGATAGAGATATGGTTAATTATAGGGTTACTGATAGGGGTACGGATACTACTAGAGTTAGTGATAGAGATATGGTTATTATAGGGTTACTGATAGGGGTAATAATACTGCTAGAGTTAGTGATAGAGATATGGTTAGTTATAGGGTTACTGATAGGCGTAAGGATACTGCTAGAGTTAGTGATAGAGATATGGTTATTATAGGGTTACTGATAGGGGTAATAATACTGCTAGAGTTAGTGATAGAGATATGGTTAGTTATAGGGTTACTGATAGGCGTAAGGATACTGCCAGAGTTAGTGATAGAGATATGGTTAGTTATAGGGTTACTGATAGGGGTACGGATACTACTAGAGTTAGTGATAGAGATATGGTTATTATAGGGTTACTGATAGGGGTAATAATACTGCTAGAGTTAGTGATAGAGATATGGTTAGTTATAGGGTTACTGATAGGCGTAAGGATACTGCCAGAGTTAGTGATAGAGATATGGTTAGTTATAGGGTTACTGATAGGCGTAAGGATACTGCTAGAGTTACTGATAGAGATATGGTTATTATAGGGTTACTGATAGGGGTAATAATACTGCTAGAGTTAGTGATAGAGATATGGTTAGTTATAGGGTTACTGATAGGCGTAAGGATACTGCCAGAGTTAGTAATAGACGTGTGGTTAGCTATTGGGTTACTGATAGGGGTAAGAAGTTTATTGTGTGCTATTTGTGGCATAGTGGTTAATAAGTTAGGAAGTTTATTGCATGGGCTATTGGCGGTTTAGGGGTTATGTAGCGTTGGACTAGTTTGCAGTGATGGGTTATGTCGGTTTAGGAGTACATAGGTATACTGTAGTTATTATGCCCGGTGCTATATGTTTAAAAGTGATTCTTTACTTTACATCCCTAATGCCAGTGCCGACACAGCTTGTAATATTTCGCCAGCATCGCCATCCATTGCAATGTATAGTATAAACCCTCTCGGCGATGCTGCCTTTAAACAGTAATGTCGGCCCTTTTGAATATTTTTATGTCTTTCTCAACATTGCATCAAATCCTTTTGAAAAAATATTGCCGCCTCATAGCACTTTCTATCTTTAAGACCTATATAAGAATTTCAATCTTTTCAGGGATCATTTTATTTGGAATAAAATATTTGTTTCTTGTTTCTCAAGTTCTTGCAGACTTTAACAAGTAAATCAATAATACAGTTAGGATATTAAACAGCAATTGACGTTTGTTAAAAAAATCAATAAAAATAATAACATGAGATAACAGATTGTGTTGCTCAAGTTTAATAATAAAATCACATCAACAGGGTTAAATGTCATCACTTGCACTACAGTCATATGATATTAGTAGTGGGTTAAATGTCATCACTTGCACTACAGTCATATGATATTAGTAGTGGGTTAAATGTCATCACTTGCACTACAGTCATATGATATTAGTAGTGGGTTAAATGTCATCACTTGCACTACAGTCATATGATATTAGTAGTGTGTGCTCCAGGTAAAGGATGTCCGGTTTATGTATAAAGAAGAAATCCTGGAATTTTTTAAGACTGAAGACTATTCCTTTTAGGTTAAGTGTTTATCTTCTGCTTTCAATCTCTGTGATTCTCTGTTTCCTTTGTAAACGTCCAAATAGGAAAATTAATTAGTGTAATAATAGCTACTGATTAGTAGTAATTAGTTCATTTTTCCTTCCACCTGCATCATGTAACAGCCATCAGCCAATCACAAAATTCATATATATATTCTGTGAGTTCTTGCACATGCTCAGTAGGATCTGGTGCAAATATAAATATGCTGTATTTTATCTGAATCATGTGAGTTTAATTTTGACTTTAGTGTGTTATAACTTGAAACTAATTCAGTTTTATCAGTTATGAACTTCCAGCTAATGCTCATTGTCTGATAGGTACTTCGTGCTGATTTTCATTGTCCTATAGTCACTTCCAAATAATGCGTTTTGGCTAATAGTCACTTCCAGCTAATGCGTATTGGCTAATAGTCACTTCCTGCTAATGTTTATTGGCAAATAGGCCCGTCCTGCTAATGCTTATTGGCTAATATGCACTTCCTGGTAATGTTCATTGTCAGATAGGCACTACCTGCTAATTATCATTGTCTGGTACTTCCTGATGATTTTCATTGTCTTATAGTCACTTCCAGCTAATGCTTATTGGCTAATAGTCACTTCCAGATAATGCTTGTTGGCTAATAGTCACTTCCAGCTAATGCTTATTGGCTAATAGTCACTTCCTGCTAATGCTTATTGGATAATAGTCACTTCCTACTAATGCTCATTGTCAGATAGACACTTCCTGCTAATTATCATTGTCTGATAGGTACTTCCTGATGATTTTCATTGTCTTATAGTCACTTCCAGTTGATGCTTATTGTCTAATAGTCACTTCCTGCTAATGCTTATTGGCTAATAGTCACTTCCAGCTAATAGTTATTGGCAAATAGGCTCTTCCTGCTAATGCTCATTGGCTAATATGCACTTCCTGCTAATACACAGTATCAGATAGGCACTTTCTGCTAATTATCATTGCCTGATAGGGACTTACTAATGATTTTCATTGTCTGATAGGTACATCCTGCTAATGCTCATTGTCAGATAGACACTTCCTGCTAATTATCATTGTCTGATAGGTACTTCTGGATGATTTTCATTGTCTTATAGTCACTTCCAGCTAATGCTTTTTGGCTAATAGTCACTTCCAGCTAATGCTTATTGGCTAATAGTCACTTCCAGCTAATGCTTATTGGCAAATAGGCTCTTCCTGCTAATGCTCATTAGCTAATATGCACTTCCTGCTAATACACAGTGTCAGATAGGCACTTCCTGCTAATTATCATTGTCTGATAGGGACTTACTGATGATTTTCATTGTCTGATAGGTACTTTCTGCTAATGCTCATTCTCTAATAGGCACTTCCAGCTAATGCTCATTGTCTGATAGGTACTTCCTGTTTATTTTCATTATCTTATAGTCACTATCTGCTAATGCTCATTGGCTAACATGCCTTTCATGGTAATTGTGATTGTCTGATATGCACTTCCTGCTAATGCTCATTGTCTGATAGGCTTTTTCTCCAACATAGGTGTGTCCGGTCCACGGCGTCATCCTTACTTGTGGGATATTCTCCTCCCCAACAGGAAATGGCAAAGAGCCCAGCAAAGCTGGTCACATGATCCCTCCTAGGCTCCGCCTACCCCAGTCATTCTCTTTGCCGTTGTACAGGCAACATCTCCACGGAGATGGCTTAAAGGCTCACACGGACATTGTCCTGGCCTTTCTCAGATCTCACGGATGGAAAGTGAACGTGGAAAAGAGTTCTCTATCTCCGTCAACGAGGGTTCCCTTCTTGGGAACTATAATAGACTCCTTAGAAATGAGGATTTTTCTGACAGAAGCCAGAAAAACAAAACTTCTAGACTCTTGTC
The DNA here is from genome assembly GCF_027579735.1 of Bombina bombina. NCBI lineage: Eukaryota > Metazoa > Chordata > Amphibia > Anura > Bombinatoridae > Bombina > Bombina bombina. The sequence continues at coordinate 1,253,258,529 of NC_069501.1, read as the reverse complement.
GGATACTTCATTCCGTTCCTCTTCCTTCCATAGCGCAGTGCATGGAAGTGATAGGTTTGATGGTAGCGGCAATGGACATAGTTCCTTTTGTGCGCATTCATCTAAGACCATTACAACTGTTCATGCTCAGTCAGTGGAATGGGGACTATTCAGACTTGTCTCCGAAGATACAAGTAAATCAGAGGACCAGAGACTCATTCCGTTGGTGGCTGTCCCTGGACAACCTGTCACAAGGGATGACCTTCCGCAGACCAGAGTGGGTCATTGTCACGACCGACGCCAGTCTGATGGGCTGGGGCGCGGTCTGGGGATCCCTGAAAGCTCAGGGTCTTTGGTCTCGGGTAGAATCTCTTCTACCGATAAATATTCTGGAACTGAGAGCGATATTCAATGCTCTCAAAGCTTGGCCTCAGCTAGCGAGGGCCAAGTTCATACATCAACCATCAGGGGGGAACAAGGAGTTCCCTAGCGATGGAAGAAGTGACCAAAATCATTCTATGGGCGGAGTCTCACTCCTGCCACCTGTCTGCTATCCACATCCCAGGAGTGGAAAATTGGGAAGCGGATTTTCTGAGTCGTCAGACATTGCATCCGGGGGAGTGGGAACTCCATCCGGAAATCTTTGCCCAAGTCACTCAACCGTGGGGCATTCCAGACATGGATCTGATGGCCTCTCGTCAGAACTTCAGAGTTCCTTACTACGGGTACAGATCCAGGGATCCCAAGGCGGCTCTAGTGGATGCACTAGTAGCACCTTGGACCTTCAAACTAGCTTATGTGTTCCCGCCGTTTCCTCTCATCCCCAGGCTGGTAGCCAGGATCAATCAGGAGAGGGCGTCAGTGATTTTGATAGCTCCTGCGTGGCCACGCAGGACTTGGTATGCAGATCTGGTGAATATGTCATCGGCTCCACCATGGAAGCTACCTTTGAGAGACCTTCTTGTTCTAGGTCCGTTCGACCCACTCCAGCTGACTGCTTGGAGATTGAACGCTTGATCTTATCAAAGCGAGGGTTCTCAGATTCTGTTATTAATACTCTTGTTCAGGCCTGAAAGCCTGTAACCAGAAAAATTACCACATAATTTGGTATATCTGTTGGTGTGAATCTGCAGGATTCCCTTGGGACAAGGTTAAGATTCCTAAGAGTCTATCCTTCCTTCGAGAAGGATTGGAAAAAGGATTATCTGCAAGTTCCTTGATGGGACAGATTTCTGCCTTGTCTGTGTTACTTCACAAAAAGCTGGCAGATGTGCCAGATGTTCTAGCCTTTGTTCAGGCTCTGGTTAGAATCAAGCCTGTTTACAAAATTTTGACTCCTCCTTGGAGTCTCAACCTAGTTCTTTCAGTTCTTCAGGGGGTTCCGTTTGAACCCTTACATTCCGTTGATATTAAGTTATTATCTTGGAAAGTTTTGTTTTTGGTTGCAATTTCTTCTGCTAGAAGAGTTTCAGAATTATCTGCTCTGCAGTGTTCTTCTCCTTATCTGGTGTTCCATGCAGATAAGGTGGTTTTGCGTACTAAACCTGGTTTTCTTCCAAAAGTTGTTTCTAACAAAAACATTAACCAGGAGATAGTTGTGCCTTCTTTGTGTCCTAATCCAGTTTCAAAGAAGGAACGTTTGTTGCACAACTTGGATGTAGTTCGTGCTCTCAAATTTTACTTAGCAGCTACTAAGGATTTCAGACAAACTTTGTCTTTGTTTGTTGTTTATTCTGGTAAACGGAGAGGTCAAAAAGCAACTTCTACCTCTCTCTCCTTCTGGATTAAAAGCATTATCCGATTGGCTTATGAGACTGCCGGACGGCAGCCTCCTGAAAGAATCACAGCTCACTCCACTAGGGCTGTGGCTTCCACATGGGCCTTCAAGAACGAGGCTTCTGTTGATCAGATATGTAAGGCAGCGACTTGGTCTTCACTGCACACTTTTTCTAAATTTTACAAATTTGATACTTTTGCTTCTTCTGAGGCTATTTTTGGGAGAAAGGTTTTGCAAGCCGTGGTGCCTTCCATTTAGGTGACCTGATTTGCTCCCTCCCTTCATCCGTGTCCTAAAGCTTTGGTATTGGTTCCCACAAGTAAGGATGACGCCGTGGAACCGACACACCTATGTTGGAGAAAACAGAATTTATGTTTACCTGATAAATTACTTTCTCCAACGGTGTGTCCGGTCCACGGCCCGCCCTGGTTTTTTTAATCAGGTCTGATAATTTATTTTCTTTAACTACAGTCACCACGGTAACATATGGTTTCTCCTATGCAAATATTCCTCCTTAACGTCGGTCGAATGACTGGGGTAGGCGGAGCCTAGGAGGGATCATGTGACCAGCTTTGCTGGGCTCTTTGCCATTTCCTGTTGGGGAGGAGAATATCCCACAAGTAAGGATGACGCCGTGGACCGGACACACCGTTGGAGAAAGTAATTTATCAGGTAAACATAAATTCTGTTTTCTGCTAATGCGCATTGTCTGATAGGCACTTTCTGATAATGGTTATTGTCTGATAGGCACTTCCTGCTAATGGTCATTGTCTAATAGGTACTTCCTGTTAATGCTCATTGTCTAATAGGCACTTCCTGCTAATGCTCTTTGTCTAATAGGCACTTTCTGCTAATTATCATTGTCTGATAGGCTTTTCCTGCTGATTTTCCTTGTCTGATAGGCACTTACTGCTAATTATCATTGTCTGATAGGCACTTCCTGCTAATGCTTATTGTCTGATAGGCACTTTCTGCTAGTTATCATTGTTTGATAGATACTTCCTGCTGATTTACATTGTCTGCTAGGCACTTCCTGTTAATGTTCATTGGCCAATAGGCACTTCATTATTTGATAGGCACTTCCTGCTAATTATCATTGTCTGATATACTCTTCCGGCTTATTTTTATTGTCTGATAGGCACTTCCTGTTAATGCTCATTGTTTTATAGTCACTTCCAACTAATGCTTATTGGCTAATAGTCACTTCCTGCTAATACTTATTGGCAAATAGGCCCTTGCTGCTAATGCTCATTGACTAATATGCACTTCCTGCTAATGCTCATTGTCAGATAGGCACTTTCTGCTAATTATCATTGTCTGATAGGGATTTCCTGCTGATTTCCATTGTCTGATAGTCACTTCCTGCTAATGCTCATTGTCTAATAGGCACTTTCTGCTAATGCTCATTATCTAATAGGTACTTCCAGCTAATGCTCATTGTCAGATAGGCACTTCCTGCTAATTATCATTGTTTGATAGGTACTTCCTGATTATTTTCATTGTCTTATAATCATTTCCTGCTAATGCTTATTAGCTAATAGTCACTTTCTGCTAAAGTTCATTATCTAATAGACCTTTCCTGGTAATGCTCATTGTCTAATAGGCACTTCCTGCTATTGTTCATTGTCTGATAGGCAGTTCCTGCTGATTATCATTGTCTGATAGGCTATTACTGCTGATTTTCATTGTCTTATAGGCACTTCCTGCTAATGCTCTTTGTCTAATAGGCACTTCCTGCTAATGGTTATTGTCTGATAGGCACTTCCTGCTAATGCTCATTGTCTAATAGGCACTTCCTGCTAATTATCATTGTCTGATAGGCAATTACTGCTGATTTTCATTGTCTTATAGTCACTTCCTGCTAATGCTCATTGTCTAATAGGCACTTTCTGCTAATGCTCATTATCTAATAGGTACTTCCAGCTAATGCTCATTGTCAGATAGGCACTTCCTGCTAATGCTCATTGTCTAATAGGCACTTTCTGCTAATGCTCATTATCTAATAGGTACTTCCAGCTAATGCTCATTGTCAGATAGGCACTTCCTGCTAATTATCATTGTTTGATAGGTACTTCCTGATTATTTTCATTGTCTTATAGTCACTTCCTGCTAATGCTTATTAGCTAATAGTCACTTTCTGCTAAAGTTCATTATCTAATAGACCTTTCCTGGTAATGCTCATTGTCTAATAGGCACTTCCTGCTATTGTTCATTGTCTGATAGGCAGTTCCTGCTGATTATCATTGTCTGATAGGCTATTACTGCTGATTTTCATTGTCTTATAGGCACTTCCTGCTAATGCTCTTTGTCTAATAGGCACTTCCTGCTAATGGTTATTGTCTGATAGGCACTTCCTGCTAATGCTCATTGTCTAATAGGCACTTCCTGCTAATTATCATTGTCTGATAGGCAATTACTGCTGATTTTCATTGTCTTATAGTCACTTCCTGCTAATGCTCTTTGTCTGATAGGCACTTCCTGCTAATGCTCATTGTCTAATAGGCACTTCCTGCTAATTATCATTGTCTGATAGGCAATTACTGATGATTTTCATTGTCTTATAGTCACTTCCTGCTAATGCTCTTTGTCTGATAGGCACTTCATTGTCTGATAGGCACTTCCTGCTAATGGTTATTGTCTGATAGGCACTTTCTGCTAATGCTCATTGTCTAATAGGAACTTCCTACTAATTATCATTGTTGAATAGGCACTTCCTGCTAATGCTCATTGTCTAATAGGCACTTCCTTCTAATTATCATTGTCTGATAGACACTTCCTGCTGATTTACATTGTCTGATAGCCCCTTCCTGCTAATGCTCATTGTCTGATAGGCACTTCCTGCTAATTATCATTGTTTGATAGACACTTCCTGCTGATTTACATTGTCTGATAGGCACTTCCTGCTAATGCTCATTGGCTAATAGGCACTTCATTGTCGGATAGACACTTCCTGCTTATGTTTATTGTCTGATAGGCACTTCCTGTTAATTATCATTGTCTGATAGGTACTTCCTGCTAATGCTCATTGTCTAATAGGTAGTTCCTGCTAATTATCATTGTCTGATAGGCACTTCCTGCTAAATATTGTTTGATTGACACTTCCTGGTGATTTACATTGTCTGATAGGCACTTCCTGCTTATGCTTATTGTCTGATAGGTACTTTCTGTAAATGCTTATTGGCTGATAAGTACTTCCTGCTAATGCTCATTGGCCAATAGTTACTTCCTGCTAATGCTCATTGTCTAATAGGTACTTCCTGTTAATGCTCATTGGCTGATAGGCACTTCCTGCTCATTCACTAATGGGCACTTCTTAATATTGCTCGCTTCCTGCTAATTTCTGATTGGTGCCTTGTCCTAATGCTCATTTGGTTGGCCATGGACATGTGTAACTGTCAGCCATTCAAACTTAGCAGGAAGTACACAACTGATACAGCTGTAACATTTACATTAAATTAAAACAACTTTCACCTTAAATTTTTCAAGCAAAAAATAATTGCTAGATTTAAATGTTGCTCTTTCATATGAACAATATGTTTGATAAATACAGTTTGACTAAAAAGAATACTTTAACTGTGTTACATCTTGAGACGATGTGACACACTATTTGAGGCCTTTTCTCTAAATACTATGGATACGTAAAATTACACAATGAAAGCAAAAGTTAGAAGTTAAAGGGAGAGAAAAGTGCAAAAAGAAAATGTTCTAATGTGTGGTTTATAATTACACTGTTGCTTGCATGTAACTATGTGTGATTAACGCATGCAGAGGGGTTAAACTCATAGTTAAAGTCAGCTCCTGAGCAGCAATGCACTTCTGGCAGCTAGCTTAACACATCTGTTGAGCCAGTGACAAGAGACATATGTGTGCAGCCACCAATCAGCATCTAGATCCCAGTAGTGCATTGCTGCATCTGAATCTTTGTAAGTATCCTGTACAAGAAAGGATAGTGAGGTAATTACCTTCATTTGATAATAGAAATAAACTGTACAGTCTCTTAAAATTACCTGCTCTGTCAGATGTCTTAAAGTTTAATTCCGGCTTTTATGTGTCTGTAATACCAACCTTCTTGTGTATCAAACAAACAAATTTACAGATATGTAGCACTGTCACATTCAGATAATTAAATATTATTTAAAACATGCAAAACAAATTATATACAATATATGTCATTTACAGTAAATCAGTATTATTTTATATCTAAAGATGCCTCAATTATAATAACTGAGTTCACTTTTTTATACTGAGACTTTGTAACTTTTAATTGGTTTGGAAATTAAAAATATTTATTTCCAAAACAAAAGAATATTGTTAACACAAATGTTTGGTAGCAAAAATATTTACATTTTAATTATAGATCATCTTATTTTCAAAAATACTTTTAAAACCCTTATCTACCAAGAAGTAAAGGACACATTTCTATAGAGTAGATTTTTCTGTCACATCACCTGATTGCTGTGAGATATATATATATATTTTAATACATTCATTTTTTCTCAGTATTGTGGTGTTTAGTGGATTTATATGTAAAATGTAAAACATTTTTATTCTAATTTACTTTAGGTTCTTTGCCCAAATGGGTTGTGAACAAGTCGTCCCAGTTTTTGGCTCCAAAAGTAAGTAAATAACTGCTTATCATCAGTTCTACTGCAAGTTCCTCATGCAAAGCAAAAATGAAACCTGTATGATTCAGATAGAACTGCTTTTTTATTTGCTTTTATTTCATTAGAGCATACCGAGATAGTGCCAGGAGCGTGCATACCGAGATAGTGCCAGGAGCGTGCATACCGAGATAGTGCCAGGAGCGTGCATACCGAGATAGTGCCAGGAGCGTGCATACCGAGATAGTGCCTGGAGCGTGCATACCGAGATAGTGCCAGGAGCGTGCATACCGAGATAGTGCCAGGAGCGTGCATACCGATATAGTGCCTGGAGCGTGCATACCGAGATAGTGCCTGGAGCGTGCATACCGAGATAGTGCCAGGAGCGTGCATACCGAGATAGTGCCAGGAGCGTGCATACCGAGATAGTGCCTGGAGCGTGCATACCGAGATAGTGCCAGGAGCGTGCATACCGAGATAGTGCCAGGAGCGTGCATACCGAGATAGTGCCTGGAGCGTGCATACCGAGATAGTGCCAGGAGCGTGCATACCGAGATAGTGCCAGGAGCGTGCATACAGAGATAGTGCCTGGAGCGTGCATACCGAGATAGTGCCAGGAGCGTGCATACCGAGATAGTGCCAGGAGCGTGCATACAGAGATAGTGCCTGGAGCGTGCATACCGAGATAGTGCCAGGAGCGTGCATACCGAGATAGTGCCTGGAGCGTGCATACCGAGATAGTGCCAGGAGCGTGCATACCGAGATAGTGCCAGGAGCGTGCATACCGAGATAGTGCCAGGAGCGTGCATACCGAGATAGTGCCAGGAGCGTGCATACCGAGATAGTGCCAGGAGCGTGCATACCGAGATAGTGCCAGGAGCGTGCATACCGATATAGTGCCTGGAGCGTGCATACCGATATAGTGCCAGGAGCGTGCATACCGAGATAGTGCCAGGAGCGTGCATACCGAGATAGTGCCAGGAGCGTGCATACCGAGATAGTGCCAGGAGCGTGCATACCGAGATAGTGCCTGGAGCGTGCATACCGAGATAGTGCCTGGAGCGTGCATACCGAGATAGTGCCTGGAGCGTGCATACCGAGATAGTGCCAGGAGCGTGCATACCGAGATAGTGCCTGGAGCGTGCATACCGAGATAGTGCCTGGAGCGTGCATACCGAGATAGTGCCTGGAGCGTGCATACCGAGATAGTGCCTGGAGCGTGCATACCGAGATAGTGCCAGGAGCGTGCATACCGAGATAGTGCCAGGAGCGTGCATACCGAGATAGTGCCTGGAGCGTGCATACCGAGATAGTGCCAGGAGCGTGCATACCGAGATAGTGCCAGGAGCGTGCATACCGAGATAGTGCCTGGAGCGTGCATACCGAGATAGTGCCTGGAGCGTGCATACCGAGATAGTGCCTGGAGCGTGCCTACCGAGATAGTGCCAGGAGCGTGCATACCGAGATAGTGCCAGGAGCGTGCATACCGAGATAGTGCCAGGAGCGTGCATACCGAGATAGTGCCAGGAGCGTGCCTGTATAAATCTCAGAGTGTTTACTGTACCTATAGCAAACTGATTTTTTTAAATGACTTTCACATCCCTATTAATGGCATTTATTTGAACTCACTAAGGGAAAAGAGTCACTTTGTGCTGTGTTATTGGTGTAAAGTTTTCTATTTATCCTACAAGATACATTTTTTGTTATCAAATATTAGAGGCAGATTATGCTCCAGATGAAAATTGTATCATAAAATCACCTCCATTCTAAAGGCAGCTTAAACACAACCATTTATATTATACAGCAATAAAAATACACATATAAATATTTCACAGGAAAATTAAAGTTGATACTGGAAGAGTTATTACATATGTTTGTCCACAACAAATCAGTTCCTTACTGGCTAATAAGGACAATACTCAGATTTCTATTGGACAGTAGCAATAAACCACCTCACGCATGAAAACAAAACGTTTAGTAAGTTCAGTAAACAACAGTAAATTTAATAAAAGCCTCTTTTAGATGCGACAAAGTAAAACAATTATTTGAATATACTTTAAGGGGGCATTAAACACTTTGAGATGGTAATATAAAACAATAAATTACATATATAAAAATAAGTCTGCAATATACGTTCATTATTTATTTTGTCCCCTTTTCCTGTAATTCCATTCTGAAATTGTGAGCTTTTCAGTTCCTGTTAGAAATGGAAGTGCAGAACACTGTTATATTCCACACAGCCATTGGCTGCAAATGACCTATTTATAACTGTCCCTAATTGGCCACTGCAGAGAAGGTAACCTAAATTACAACATGGCAGCTCCCATTGTTTTATAGACACTAACACTTTGCACTTAAAAAAACATCTGCTTGTTATTCTCAGACTAATCTTTTCTTTGACTGCATCATTCTATCTAGCATTTATTTAAAGGGACATAAAACAGGTTGAGATCTGTGCATATCCTAAAAGGGCTAATTAATTAAAAATAGTTTGCATAAAAAATTGTTTAAAAATTGCTGGCAAGTATTTTAAAATAATTTTCAAAAATAAGCAAAATTAATTACATAGCTAAGCTGCCTGGGGCAGCCAACTCCACCCCCATTATCAGTGTTTAGACACAGACTTAATTAATGTATTAATTGTAGGTAGGTGGCGGCGATGTTGGGGGTGGCAGATTAGGGGTTAATAAATATAATGTAGGTGTCGGCGATGTTAGGGGTAGCAGATTAGGGGTTCATAGGTATAATGTAGGTGGTGGCGATGTCCGGTTGGCAGATTAAGGGTTAAAAATGTTTAATATAGTGTTTGCAATGTGGGGGGGGGCTCGGTTTAGGGGTTAATAGGTAGTTTATGGGTGCTAGTGTACTTTGTAGCACTTTAGTTAAAGGATTCCAAAAGTTTCAAATTTTGCATATAAATAAATCATCACCAACAAATCTACATAAATCAAATATCAAAACTTACCTACTTTGACCTTAAAACGAGTGTTTTAATCGTTATAAAACTATATATATTATTTTGGCAAAAGCATCATCGAAGCCAAACCCCCTTTTATGCTGCCTTCAATACAAAATTATATCTCCAATCACAATGTGTTTTCGTGAATATCATTATCGCATTGTTTCGTCACCCGGCGCATGCGCAATACAATCCATTGGTTCGTGCATGCGCAGATTGCCACTTTGAACCCTCAGTTACCCGAATGAAGCTACTGGCACAACGCATGCGCTATACAAAATCCTATCAATTCAATAGGTATTCCTAGTCACACAATTAACATTTACACATTACAGCGCAATGTTAGTAGCTAGTATATATATAAAATGCCACATAAATGTAATGCTCGTTATTGCAAGGGTGATTCTAGCAGCGCAGCGTTACGTTCTTAACGGGTCCAGACCACTGTCACATCTGTTTGCAAAATGGTTTAGAGGACGGTGACGTAAAGGATGACATGTAAGATAGATCGCGCATGCGCAGTATGGACGAAGCCGGCCATCTTGATAACTCAGGTTATCGTGAATAATTTGTTCTGCAAACCAAAGCTTATAACGGTGGGTTTGGAATTCAATTTATTTTTGAAGCAGAATATAGAGAGAACGGTAATAATATGACAAGCAAAGCCTATTACAAATATTAATATCAAAGATGGATAGAGAGATTTAAGATAGTTGTTTTCAATCGTTTAGTGTCCCTTTAAGAGCTTTATGTTCCGGCGTTAGCCCTTAAAACTCTTATCTACTGACTTTTAAATGCGGTAGGAGTCTTGACAGGAGACGGTCTACCGTTCACTTCTTCCAAGACTCGTAATACCGGCGTTAGGCAAGTCCCATTAAAAAGATAGGATATGCAATTGACGTAAGGGGATTTACAGTAACCTCGAGTCGTGGAAGAAAAGTGAGCGGTAGACCCTTTCCTCGTAATACCAGTGGGTGTTAAAAAGCAGCGTTGGGACCTCTCAACGCTGCTTTTTAAGGCTAACGCCAAACTCGTGATCTAGCCGATTGTATTTCAAAGAGTTCACAGCTTCTAGGCAGCTCCAGCAGATAATCCCTATTCACTTGTGTATTCTACCAAAACAACAATAGATAAAGATACAGCCATAAAAGGAATTGTGTGGGGGGGAGTTAGAGCTGTACAATTCAGAAACTAAAAATAAAGGGTTAATGGCGAGGCACTGCAGTATAAATTTGCATGTAAAGTAATTAAAGTACATATTATTATATTTTGTCTCTATTCCAACGTGTTTTATGTCCCTTTAATATTTAATGTCGCAGTAAGGAGAGCGTTTTTCTTAACATATTGATGAACTTTTCATCTGGAACAAACTGTACCCCAGCTAGGGTCGCCACCTTTTCTGGAAAGAGATAATGGCCATACACATTTACATAATTAATTCTACAGCATAAATCAAGGACTACCGCTGCTATGGCTGATTTTATAATTAGATTCCAATACACTTAGAAGTTTGACAACAATATCTTTTATTTTTACATTTAATCTTTATTTTTAACTTTGACCTGAACCTTAAAAATACCAGCAATGGCGGTTAAATACCGGCTGGATGGCATCCCTAGCCCCAGTGTGAATAACAATATTTTATAAGATTTAAAATGCCGCAACACACACTAAATAATACCTGATAAGGGTTAACCCGTTAGGTGCCAGAATTTCATATGTTAGCTACAATTTCATTTATATGTATGTAAATATGTGTTAGAATGTCTGCCTAAAATTTATATTTCTCCAACATAGGTGTGTCCGGTCCACGGCGTCATCCTTACTTGTGGGATATTCTCTTCCCCAACAGGAAATGGCAAAGAGCCCAGCAAAGCTGGTCACATGATCCCTCCTAGGCTCCGCCTTCCCCAGTCATTCTCTTTGCCGTTGTACAGGCAACATCTCCACGGAGATGGCTTAGAGTTTTTTGGTGTTTAAATGTAGTTTTTATTCTTCAATCAAGAGTTTGTTATTTTAAAATAGTGCTGGTATGTACTATTTACTCTGAAACAGAAAAGAGATGAAGATTTCTGTTTGTAAGAGGAAAATGATTTTAGCAACCGTTACTAAAATCGATGGCTGTTTCCACACAGGACTGTTGAGAGGAATTAACTTCAGTTGGGGGAAACAGTGAGCAGACTTTTGCTGCTTGAGGTATGACACATTTCTAACAAGACTTGGTAATGCTGGAAGCTGTCATTTTCCCTATGGGATCCGGTAAGCCATTTTTATTAAATAAGAATAAAGGGCTTCACAAGGGCTTTAAAGACTGGTAGACATTTTTCTGGGCTAAAACGATTGATTTATAAGCATTTTTAATAGTTTATAGCTTTGAGGAGTTATTTTATTCTTGGGAATTATGTTAAATAACCGGCAGGCACTGTATTGGACACCTTTTTCACTGGGGGCCTTTTCTAATCATAGGCAGAGCCTCATTTTCGCGCCACTAATGCGCAGTTGTTTTTGGGAAGCAAAGCATGCAGATGCATGTGTGAGGAGCTCAGATACATAGAAAAAGCTTACTGAAGGCGTCATTTGGTATCGTATTCCCCTCTGGGCTTGGTTGGGTCTCAGCAAAGCAGATACCAGGGACTGTATAGGGGTTAAATATAAAAACGGCTCCGGTTCCGTTATTTTAAGAGTTAAAGCTTTCAAATTTGGTGTGCAATACTTTTAAGGCTTTAAGACACTGTGGTGAAATTTTGGTGAATTTTGAACAATTCCTTCATACTTTTTCACATATTCAGTAATAAAGTGTGTTCAGTTTAAAATTTAAAGTGACAGTAACGGTTTTATTTTAAAACGTTTTTTGTACTTTGTTATCAAGTTTATGCCTGTTTAACATGTCTGAACTATCAGATAGACTATGTTCTGTATGTGAGGAAGCCAAGGTTCCTTCTCATTTAAATAGATGTGATGTATGTGACAAAAAATTTAGAGAAAATGATGCCCAAGATGATTCCTCAAGTGAGGGGAGTAAGCATGGTACTGCATCATCTCCTCCTTCGTCTACGCCAGTCTTGCCCACACAGGAGGCCCCTAGTACATCTAGTGCGCCAATACTCCTTACTATGCAACAATTAACGGCTGTAATGGAGTAATGGATAATTCTATTAAAAACATTTTAGCCAAAATGCCCACTTATCAGCGAAAGCGCGACTGCTCTGTTTTAGATACTGAAGAGCATGAGGACGCTGATGATAATGGTTCTGACATGCCCTTACACCAGTCTGAAGGGGCTAGGGAGGTTTTGTCTGAGGGAGAAATTTCAGATTCAGGAAAAATTTCTCAACAAGCTGAACCTGATGTTATTACATTTAAATTTAAATTGGAACATCTCCGCGCTCTGCTTAAGGAGGTGTTATCTACTCTGGATGATTGTGACAATTTGGTCATTCCAGAGAAATTATGTAAAATGGACAGGTTCCTAGAGGTCCCGGTGCCCCCCGAAGCTTTTCCTATACCCAAGCGGGTGGCGGACATTGTAAATAAAGAATGGGAAAGGCCCGGCATACCTTTTGTCCCTCCCCCTATATTTAAGAAATTATTTCCTATGGTCGACCCCAGGAAGGACTTATGGCAGACAGTCCCCAAGGTCGAGGGGGCGGTTTCTACTCTAAACAAACGCACCACTATCCCTATAGAAGATAGTTGTGCTTTTAAAGATCCTATGGACAAAAAATTAGAGGGTTTGCTTAAAAAGATGTTTGTTCAGCAAGGTTACCTTCTACAACCAATTTCATGCATTGTTCCTGTCACTACAGCAGCGTGTTTCTGGTTCGAGGAACTAGAAAAGTCGCTCAATCAAGCATCCTCTTATGAGGAGGTTATGGGCAGAGTTCAAGCACTTAAGTTGGCTAACTCTTTTACCTTAGACGCCACTTTGCAATTAGCTAGATTAGCGGCGAAAAATTCAGGGTTTGCTATTGTGGCGCGCAGAGCGCTTTGGCTAAAGTCTTGGTCAGCGGATGCGTCCTCCAAGAACAAATTGCTTAACATACCTTTCAAAGGGAAAACGCTGTTTGGCCCTGACTTGAAAGAGATTATTTCAGATATCACTGGGGGTAAGGGCCACGCCCTTCCTCAGGATAGGTCTTTTAAGGCTAAAAATAAACCACATTTTCGTCCCTTTCGCAGAAACGGACCAGCCTCAAGTTCTACATCCTCTAAGCAAGAGGGTGATACTTCTCAAACCAAGCCAGCCTGGAGGCCAATGCAAGGCTGGAACAAAGGTAAGCAGGCCAAGAAACCTGCCACTGCTACCAAGACAGCATGAGATGTTGGCCCCCGATCCGGGACCGGATCTGGTGGGGGGCAGACTTTCTCTCTTCGCTCAGGCTTGGGCAAGAGATGTTCTGGATCCTTGGGCGCTAGAAATAGTCTCCCAAGGTTATCTTCTGGAATTCAAGGAGCTACCCCCAAGGGGAAGGTTCCACAGGTCTCAATTGTCTTCAGACCACATAAAAAGACAGGCATTCTTACATTGTGTAGAAGACCTGTTAAAAATGGGAGTGATTCATCCTGTTCCATTAGGAGAACAAGGGATGGGATTCTACTCCAATCTGTTCATAGTTCCCAAAAAAGAGGGAACATTCAGACCAATCTTAGATCTCAAGATCCTAAACAAATTTCTCAAGGTTCCATCGTTCAAAATGGAAACCATTCGGACAATTCTTCCTACCATACAGGAAGGTCAATTCATGACCACGGTGGATTTAAAGGATGCGTATCTACATATTCCTATCCACAAGGAACATCATCGGTTCCTAAGGTTCGCCTTTCTGGACAAGCATTACCAGTTTGTGGCACTTCCATTCGGATTAGCCACTGCTCCAAGAATTTTCACAAAGGTACTAGGGTCCCTTCTAGCGGTGCTAAGACCAAGGGGCATTGCAGTAGTACCTTACTTGGACGACATACTGATTCAAGCGTCGTCTCTACCACAAGCAAAGGCTCATACGGACATTGTCCTGGCCTTTCTCAGATCTCACGGGTGGAAAGTGAACGTAGAAAAAAGTTCTCTATCTCCGTCAACAAGAGTTCCCTTCTTGGGAACAATAATAGACTCCTTAGAAATGAGGATTTTTCTGACAGAGGCCAGAAAATCAAGACTTCTAAGCTCTTGTCAAGTACTTCATTCTGTTCTTCTTCCTTCCATAGCGCAGTGCATGGAAGTAATAGGTTTGATGGTCGCGGCAATGGACATAGTTCCTTTTGCGCGAATTCATCTAAGACCATTACAACTGTGCATGCTCAGTCAGTGGAATGGGGATTATACAGACTTGTCTCCGACGATACAAGTAGATCAGAGGACCAGAGATTCACTCCGTTGGTGGCTGACCCTGGACAACCTGTCACAAGGGATGAGCTTCCGCAGACCAGAGTGGGTCATTGTCACGACCGACGCCAGTCTGGTGGGCTGGGGCGCGGTCTGGGAACCCCTGAAAGCTCAGGGTCTTTGGTCTCGGGAAGAATCTCTTCTCCCGATAAATATTCTGGAACTGAGAGCGATATTTAATGCTCTCAAGGCTTGGCCTCAGCTAGCAAAGGCCAAATTCATACGGTTTCAATCAGACAACATGACGACTGTTGCGTATATCAACCATCAGGGGGGAACAAGGAGTTCCCTGGCGATGGAAGAAGTGACCAAAATAATTCAATGGGCGGAGACTCACTCCTGCCACTTGTCTGCAATCCACATCCCAGGAGTGGAAAATTGGGAAGCGGATTTTCTGAGTCGTCAGACATTTCATCCGGGGGAGTGGGAACTCCATCCGGAAATCTTTGCCCAAATAATTCAATTGTGGGGCATTCCAGACATGGATCTGATGGCGTCTCGTCAGAACTTCAAGGTTCCTTGCTACGGGTCCAGATCCAGGGATCCCAAGGCGACTCTAGTGGATGCACTAGTAGCACCTTGGAGCTTCAACCTAGCTTATGTGTTCCCACCGTTTCCTCTCATTCCCAGGCTGGTAGCCAGGATCAAACAGGAGAGGGTATCGGTGATCTTGATAGCTCCTGCGTGGCCACGCAGGACTTGGTATGCAGATCTGGTGAATATGTCATCGGCTCCACCATGGAAGCTACCTTTGAGACAGGACCTTCTTGTTCAAGGTCCGTTCGAACATCCGAATCTGGCCTCACTCCAACTGACTGCTTGGAGATTGAACGCTTGATTTTATCAAAGCGAGGGTTCTCAGATTCTGTCATTGATACTCTTGTTCAGGCTAGAAAGCCTGTAACTAGAAAAATCTACCATAAAATATGGAAAAAATATATCTGTTGGTGTGAATCTAAAGGATTCCCATGGAACAAGATAAAAATTCCTAAGATTCTATCCTTTCTTCAAGAAGGTTTGGAGAAAGGATTATCTGCAAGTTCTTTGAAGGGACAGATTTCTGCTTTATCTGTTTTACTTCACAAAAAGCTGGCGGCTGTGCCAGATGTTCAAGCTTTTGTTCAGGCTCTGGTTAGAATCAAGCCTGTTTACAAACCTTTGACTCCTCCTTGGAGTCTCAATTTAGTTCTTTCAGTTCTTCAGGGGGTTCCGTTTGAACCCCTACATTCCGTTGATATCAAGTTACTATCTTGGAAAGTTTTGTTTTTGGTTGCAATTTCTTCTGCTAGAAGAGTTTCAGAGTTATCTGCTCTGCAGTGTTCTCCTCCTTATCTGGTGTTCCATGCAGATAAGGTGGTTTTGCGTACTAAACCTGGTTTTCTTCCGAAAGTTGTTTCTAACAAAAATATTAACCAGGAGATAGTCGTGCCTTCTTTGTGTCCGAATCCAGTTTCAAAGAAGGAACTTTTGTTGCACAATTTGGATGTAGTTCGTGCTCTAAAATTCTATTTAGAGGCTACAAAGGATTTCAGACAAACATCTTCCTTGTTTGTTGTTTATTCTGGTAAAAGGAGAGGTCAAAAGGCAACTTCTACCTCTCTCTCTTTTTGGCTTAAAAGCATCATCAGATTGGCTTATGAGACTGCCGGACGGCAGCCTCCTGAAAGAATCACAGCTCATTCCACTAGGGCCGTGGCTTCCACATGGGCCTTCAAGAACGAGGCTTCTGTTGATCAGATATGTAAGGCAGCGACTTGGTCTTCACTGCACACTTTTACCAAATTTTACAAATTTGATACTTTTGCTTCTTCTGAGGCTATTTTTGGGAGAAAGGTTTTGCAAGCCGTGGTGCCTTCCATCTAGGTGACCTGATTTGCTCCCTCCCATCATCCGTGTCCTAAAGCTTTGGTATTGGTTCCCACAAGTAAGGATGACGCCGTGGACCGGACACACCTATGTTGGAGAAAACAGAATTTATGTTTACCTGATAAATTACTTTCTCCAACGGTGTGTCCGGTCCACGGCCCGCCCTGGTTTTTTTAATCAGGTCTGATGATTTATTTTCTCTAACTACAGTCACCACGGTATCATATGATTTCTCCTATGCAAATATTCCTCCTTTACGTCGGTCGAATGACTGGGGAAGGCGGAGCCTAGGAGGGATCATGTGACCAGCTTTGCTGGGCTCTTTGCCATTTCCTGTTGGGGAAGAGAATATCCCACAAGTAAGGATGACGCCGTGGACCGGACACACCGTTGGAGAAAGTAATTTATCAGGTAAACATAAATTCTGTTTTTAGGTAAAAGGATATAAAACCTCACATTTTTCTTTCATGATTAGGATTAGAGCATAAGATTTTAAACAACTTTCCAATATACTTATAGTATAATCTTTTCTTTATTCTCTTGGTATCGTTTGTTGAAAAACACAGATGTAAGCTCAGGAGTAAGCACGTATCTGCACACTTTTACAAAAATATTATATAATAGCAAGAGCACTCGATGGTAGCACTTGTTCCTGTCATGTAGTGCTACAGACATATGAACACTACCTATCTAGGTATCTCATCAACAAAACATAACACAAGAACAAAGCAAACTTAATAATATAATTAAATTGGAAACTTTTTTTAAATTGTATGTTCTGTCTGACTCATGACAGTAACATGTTGGGCTGTCCCTTTATAAAGTACCTAATGTCAAGTTGTCCCTCTTTTAATACATCATGGCTGTTTGAAAATCCACTTAAGCTTAAATATAAAAAGGAAAGGGTTAAAAGTCCCAAAAAGCACAAATACTCTGATATTCCTGGTTTGTTTAATAAGACTTTTACATATGCAAAATTATTGCCAAAGAACAAGCTCAGGTGAATACACTTTTTTGTGATTAGAGAAACAGTACTGGGTGATCCGACAGATATGACTCTCAGACTGAGATGTCAGTAAAAATAGATTCTAAACCATAACAGCTTCAACAAAATCTTTTTTTCTTCTTAAAACAGAGAGAGTCCACAGCTGCATTCATTACTTTTGGGAAATACAGAACCTGGCCACCAGGAGGAGGCAAAGACACCCTAGCCAAAGGCTTAAACACCTCCCCCACTTTCCTCATTCCCCAGTCATTCTTTGCCTTTCGTCACAGGAGGATGGCAGAGAAGTGTCAGAAGATTTTGGAGTAGTCTCTTATGGAGGGTAGTACTCTTCGAGATGGGATGGGAGTTTTAAGTAGACCTGTCAGAGCATGGATGAAAGTTAGAGTCCGGAGATGCAGGGAGAGTCTTTCTGCGAAACCATATTAACAGCTCCACAAGCAATCAGCGTTGACGAGTTTCGCTGCCTGCTTTCTTCACTCAAGTCCATGTCAGAAGCAACGCTACTATCTGTCAAACTTGAAGGACCGTGTTGCTGTTCCACGGCATAGATTCCGGTAAGATCGTTTTATTTTCCTTTCATTGTGGGAATGTAATGTAAATGATAGAAGACAGGGTCTCAGTGGGACTCCTTTATATTTATGGAATCAAGGGTTAATATCTCCTGAGGGGGTTATTGAACAGTGGGGGACTTTAATCATGTTTGTTATGTGATTATGTCTGCTTATGTGTAGATATGTTGGGGCTCATGGTTATTACGGAACATACAATTTTTTTCGAGATACACAGTTCTTGTGGACTGGTATGCTTTTCTTTGGCCTACATGTCACACCTCGTGAATGGGTGTGGTGACGCTTTCGTTCTCCATTTCTGTATTTGTGACCAAGTGTCAGTGGAGAGGATCTGTTTCTCTACTTGTCTGGGTCAGAGGAGGTGGTGAGTGCCCCAGCCATTGGGTCGTAAGGTGCCAGTTGCTTTTGTCCATAATTTAATAAGTCAAGCTATGGAGGATTCTGATAATTCGGTGAAGTATTTCTCTGATACAGATTCTGTTACTTGCGTAGATTGTAGGGATGCCAGGGTTATCCAGCCAATCAATTATGTTCCGTATGCCGTAATAGAGTGCTCTCTTCTCCCTCTTGGGTGAGGTTAGAGACCACTGAGCCATCCGCCTCTGGTGATTCTGTGTCCCATGAGATGTGTTCCCTAGAATATTCTGTTCCTACACAGGCAGTTGTCCCGAATACCGTTACCCCTTCTCCGGAAGGATGTTTATTTCCACCAGAGGTTATTGCACAGTTCCGCATGGCCAAATCATTGGCGTTGGCACACTTACATCTTCCTAATTGTAAACGAATAGTTCATCCGTGTCCCCTTAACCTGGAGGTGTCAGGTGCGAGTTCGATTATATCGGATCTTTCCTCTGGGGAAACGGTTTTCTCTGAGGCTTCAGGGTATAGCCTTATGGGTCAGGGCCTTCAGATGCCCTGTCGGAGGTGGATTTTGCATTTAGATTCAGACTGGCACACCTGCTAGTACTGCTGCGGCATGTGTTGGCGGCTTTGGAGGATTCAAGTTCTGATTCGTCAACAGATTCTCAGGCTTCTGAATCAGATGGCGAACAGTGCTAGACGATGGAGGGATGAGATCCTACTCTTGTTCGTCTCTTGTTTTGTGTGTCTAATCCTAGTTCTGAGCTCCTGAGGATTAGGATATCTGACAGGCTGGTCCTGTTAGTGTTTCCATTCCTCTTTGGCGTTCACCTGTGGGTGCAGCCTATTTTCTTTTGATCCAGACAAACATCAGACCTCCAAATAATCTTTTTTTTTTTTTACTTCCGCCGGAAGTAACATCTATCGCGATGTTTTATTTCTCGTGGTCGTTGTAGATTTTCCTTTTTATGGAAATTCTTTTTTCTCTGGGATTTTGATGTTTAAGCCTCAGAGCTTTGGAGATCTGATGTTTGTCTGTTTGTTTAGTTTAGCCCTGCTAGGGTTTCGAACTTTCAGTTAGCCCTTGAACAGTTCGCTTGTACCCTGGTTAGCAGGCTGGTCCTGGTTGGGTACTAGTCCACTCTGATCTTTTAAAGTTATATCAGACATTTTGTATCATTGACAACAGGCTGGTCCTGTTTGGGTACTAAGTTTGCTTACCTTTTGTTACAAGGTTGTTTTTCTTGTTTCTACAAGTTATAGGAGGCCCTTCTATCCTAGATTTCAGGCTGGTCCTACTTTATTTCATCTTGGTGGGGCGTCCGATGTTTGGTCGTACTCGATACTAAGTGTTTTGTCCCTGCATAGCTTACATGATTTGCTGGGATTACGAATTCTGCTATGGCAATATATTGTAGTTCCTGAGGTCCTTTGGACAGGAGCTAGAGTTGTCCCTTCCAAGGGGGGAGGATCAGATGACTGCATGGAGATCTCCAGTACCTATTGGTACTCCTTGTGGATTGAATTGTCAGATTTCAGATCTCTCTCACCAGTGTTGCTCTCATCTTTTTTGAGGATTGCTGTGCTTTTCACTTTCCCTTGCCCTTTGGGGTAGGACTTTCGGTCATCTGGCTGCGGAGACTCGGTTCTTAGGGACCATTTTTGTCCTTGCTGTATCCTCTTTTTGATCCTATATACTTGGGGATCTGGGGGATTGTTGTGCAGTCTCTCTTGCTGTCAACCGACAGGAGTTTTAGGATGCTCGTTCATTTGTTAATTCCTTGAGCTGTAGGTTGTCCGATGGTTGATCCAGACTGGATCTTTGGAGACTGTCATATTCTCTCAATCATGGAGTTCTGATCTCTTTTGGGTCCTTCCTTTGTCTTTGGATTTTGTGGGTGTTATTTTAGAAGCCTTTTGGGGCTGAGTGGACAGCCACTGGGATACTTCATGAGAGACCAGAGTTCTAGACCCCATGGGGGTATGGCATGCATCAACTTTTGTGCAAATTTCTTTTCCAGGTAACCTTGTGGTTGTTACGCATGGTTTTTGTTCTTGATCTGGCACCTGTTTTTGGGTGTCCGTTTTTTTAACCTAGTCCTTGTCTTTGACTTGGCAGATTGGTTAATCTGTTTTCCAGATTTTCATAGTCTTGGATCTGTCTGGTGTTCAGTAGTACGCTTGTTTTCCTGGTCCTGGGGAAATCTCCTTGTTCATACTGGGGCAGTTTCTTTCTCTTCTCTGGAGAGACGGAGGACGTTTTTTCTGGGACTTTCTTTACTGAAATATTCCTGGATTTCTTCGTTTTCCTTCTATTTGGAAGGATTTAGTCTACGGCGCCTTTCCAGTTGGCTCCTCCTGAGGTCATTTTCCTCATCTGACTCTAGGAGTTCAGTGGGTCGAGGGTTTCTCTTGTCTGCAGTATTCCCCCCTTCGGGTTTCTGAGGGGTAGTAAGGATAGGTATCCTGGATCCCGAGTTAGTCTCTCTGGGTGTCTATGCCTCTTTCCTGCTTCTTTTCATTAGGAACTTGCGGATGGAAATTTGTTATCTAATCTCCGGGCCTTGTCGATGCTGGGATTTCTTTTTAAATCTCTCTTGTCCTTTAAGACATTGACAGTCGCTTCTGTGATAGGACTGTTCGATCGGAGTAGGGGTGAGGAATTCTGATTGTTCTGTTTGGGCATCGACTACGTATCTTGTCTCCCAAAGGATGCTTACTTAGATTGGGAGGCCTTGCAGTTGGTTCGGGAACCTTCCCTTAGCGGGTAGTTGGTTCTTCTTTATTGGTCAGGGTGTTGTCCTCCCTTACCCCGTTTTCTAGTAGGGAGGGAGGGAGTCCGCCCTGCTTTCTGAGTTTTTCCTCTTGTTGTTTTCCAGGAATGTCCTGATGCAAGTTTGCTATTTACTCAGTTGGCTAGTTACTATGGTTTGACGTTTAGTCTGACTGCCTATCCGAAGGAAGCCTGCGGCTTTCGTTTGTGGCATAAACGGGTGTTGCTATTCTGTTCCTGTTCTGCTCCCGGGTTTTTTTTTCTGACCTACAGGTGTTCAGTTTCTTTGTGCTAGTTAGCTGTCTATTTTGAGGTAGTTTTGTTCTACCTTTTGTCCTTCTGGGATTTTCGGTTCTGGTTAAGGCTTTCCATTGGATCTTTTTGGATCCATGTAGGAGGTGATCTGGAATTTTTCCTTCTTTGCTCTTCTCCGCCGGTAGAGTATTTTCTACGGGACTTTGTCCTCTTGCAGCCTGATAACCGCTCTTTTTCGAGTTATGCTAGGGGCTTCTCTCTCTCTGTTTTGTCCTTGATTCTTTGGGGATTGTTTCTGGAGGTTCTTCAGACCTTATTATCTGATTCTTCCCTTCTTTAAGTAAGGGAGAATGTGGTATGGGAGTTTGTTTGTTGTTTCCCTTGCCAATGTTCATGGAGAGGTTTTTTTCTGTGTGCTTCTAGAGAGTGGGACTTTTGTCTCCTCAGAGGCTTTTGTGCTGTCCAGAATTTAGTGTGATCTCTAACTGGGATCCTTATGGTTTCTAATTGATGGGCAGTTACCTTGTCATCTTCCATATTTTTTTCTTCCTACTTCTGTTGAGGTAGTTTTTTATCGGGTATCCGGGTTGTGTCAGGTATGTGTGGTTGTGGCAGGCTGTGGTGCCATCAGAATGGGCCGCCTTTTTGTCCCCGCCCGTTTGCATTCAGTGTCCTCTATAAGCTTGGGTATTGATTTTCTAAAAGTAATGAATGCAGCTGTGGACTCTCCCCGTTTTAAGAAGAAAAACTTAAATTATGCTTACCTGATAATTTTCATTTCTTCTGTATGGGGAGAGTCCACAGCTCCCCGCCTGCTTTTTTTCTGTGGCCGGCCTTAGACTCTTTTTTTATTCGTTCTTCTGGCACCTTTTTTCACCCTGGTATTTCTCCTACTGTTCATTGTTCCCTTGGCAGAATGACTGGGGATGAAGGAAGTGGCGGAGGTATTTAAGCCTTTGGCTGGGGTGTCTGTGCCTCCTCCTGGTGGCCAGATTCTGTATTTCCCAAAAGTAATGAATGCAGCTGTGGACTCTCTCTGTACAGAAGAAAAGAAAATCAGGTAAGCATAATTTAAGTTTTTTATTAACTCTTAAATCCGGACAGAGCTCATAAGCACTGTGTGTTAGTCCAGAAGGATCCCTAAATACTTTTATTAAAATATTGTGACAATTGTATAGGATTAGATCTCATCTCTGACATATAACCAGTAATAACTGGTAAGGTTTGTTTGTTTGTTTTAGATATTTGTCTTTTGTATGTTTTACACTAAATATTCTTGGTCTCAGATGGATTTTGGATATAAACTAAGCAACTGTCCAAGGCTTCAGTCTTAAAGGGGCATGGAATGCAAAATTAAATCTGCATCAAGTAGAGTGTAAAATTGTTTTACAAAAAACCTTCAAACTTTCCATGAGCAGTCTATGGGGGCGATTTACTAAATGGCGGACGGACATGATCCGTTGTAGCGGATCATGTCCACCCAACATTGCTAAATTCCGACAGCATACGCTGTCAGTATTTAACATTGCACAAGCATTCCTAGTGAAATGCTTGTGCAATGCTGCCCCCTGCAGATTTGTTGCCAATCGGCCTCTAGCAAGGGGTGTCAATCATCTCAATCGTATCCGATCAGGATGATTGCTATCTGCTGCCTCAGAGGTGGCGGATGAGTTAATGAGCAGCGGTCTTACGGGGGTAGATTGCCGCATCCGCTGCTGGTTAAATCTACCCCTATGTGTAATATTGTTACACACATTGTTACAAACACTGTTACACATATTGTTACACACACTGTTACACACATTGTTACATACATTGTTACAAACACTGTTACACATATTGTTACACACACTGTTACACACATTGTTACATACATTGTTACATACATTGTTACACACATTGTTACACACACTGTTACACATATTGTTACACACACTGTTACACACATTGTTACATACATTGTTACAAACACTGTTACACACATTGTTACACACACTGTTACACATATTGTTACACACACTGTTACACACATTGTTACATACATTGTTACAAACACTGTTACACACATTGTTACACACACTGTTACACACACTGTTACACATATTGTTACACACATTGTTACACACACTGTTACACATATTGTTACACACACTGTTACACACATTGTTACAAACACTGTTACACACATTGTTACATACACTGTTACACACATTGTTACATACACTGTTACACACATTGTTACACACACTGTTACAAACACTGTTACACACATTGTTACACACATTGTTACACACTGTTACACACATTGTTACACACATTGTTACACACACTGTTACACACATTGTTACACACATTGTTACACACACTGTTACACACACTGTTACACATATTGTTACACACATTGTTACACACACTGTTACACATATTGTTACACACACTGTTACACACATTGTTACAAACACTGTTACATACACTGTTACACACATTGTTACATACACTGTTACACACATTGTTACACACACTGTTACAAACACTGTTACACACATTGTTACACACATTGTTACACACTGTTACACACATTGTTACACACATTGTTACACACACTGTTACACATATTGTTACACACACTGTTACACACATTGTTACAAACACTGTTACACACATTGTTACACACATTGTTACACACACTGTTACACATATTGTTACACACATTGTTACAAACACTGTTACACACATTGTTACACACACTGTTACACATATTGTTACACACACTGTTACACACATTGTTACCTACCTTGCTACATACACTGTTACACACATTGTTACATACACTGTTACACATATTGTTACACACACTGTTACACTCATTGTTACACACACTGTTACACACACTGTTACACACATTGTTACAAACACTGTTACACACATTGTTACACACACTGTTACACACATTGGTACACACATTGTTACACACACTGTTACATACACTGTTACACACACTGTTACACACATTGTCACACACATTGTTACACACACTGTTACACACATTGTTACAAAACGCACATTGTTACACACATTGTTACAAACATTGTTACACATTGTTACAAACACTGTTACACACATTGGGCTCTATTTATCAAGGTCTGGTGGACCTGATCCGACACTGCGTCACAAGAGCTGCTGGTGCAACGCCGCCCCCTGCAGACTCGCGGCAATGGGCCGCCAGCAGGGGAGTGTCAATCAACCCGATCGGGTTGATTTCCGGCGATGTCTGTCCGCCTGCTCAGAGCAAGCAGACAGGTAATGGAGCAGCGGTCTTTGTGACCGCAGCTTCATAACTGCTGTTTCTGGCGAGTCTGAAGACTCGCCATAAACACAGCCCTTCAAGCTCCGTACGGAGATTGATAAATATGGGCCTTTGTTATAAACACTGTTACACACACTGTTACACACACTGTTACACACATTGTTACACACATTGTTACAAACACTGTTACACACATTGTTACACACATTGTTACATACACTGTTACACACATTGTTACACACATTGTTACACACACTGTTATACATATTGTTACACACATTGTTACAAACACTGTTACACACATTGTTACAAACAGTTACACACACTGTTACACACATTGTTACAAACACTGTTACGCACATTGTTACAAACACTGTTACACACATTGTTACACACAATGTTACACACATTGTTACACACACTGTTACACACATTGTTACACACATTGTTACACACACTGTTACACACATTGTTACACACACTGTTACACACATTGTTACACACATTGTTACAAACACTGTTACACACATTGTTACACACATTGTTACACACATTGTTACACACACTGTTACACACATTGTTACACACACTGTTACACACATTGTTACACACATTGTTACACACACTGTTACACACACTGTTACACACATTGTTACACACATTGTTACACACATTGTTACAAACCCTGTTGCCAGTGACTGAATCATGAAAGTATAATTTTTTACTTCAATATTCCATTAAATAGCTGTTTTTCTGATCTTGTGGTGCAGTTTTACAATATGCCCTATAATAAATTAGACGCCTATTGCTACCATATAACTCCATCACCAGGTGGTATTTAGCCTTTTTGCTTCTGTGAGTTGCACACTTACCAACATTTCACTGATGCTTTCTGGGTTGGGGAGGAGGGCGGGGCTTGCAGGCAGTGCTTGATCTGCCCTAAACGGGGTTGAGTGGAGTCAGTTGCATTGTGGGTGTAGCCAGGGCAGTCCATGCCCAGCCTAGCGAACCTGCGAGATGGAAGGCTGGCAGACTTCCCAACCCATCACAATCCCGCATTATTCACATGAGCAGTGATCTTTTGTTATTTTGCTGTTCTGTATTATGCACAGTTTATGGCCTATATAATCTATTACATGTAGATCTAAAGGAACATAATATTGCAATAAGAAATTGTTGTAGTGTAGATGCTTGCCTTTAACTGTGTGCTTAAAGGGACAGTCTAGGCCAAAATAAACTTTCATGATTCAGATAGAGCATGTAATTTTAAACATTTTTCCAATTTACTTTTATCACCAATTTTGCTTTGTTCTCTTGGTATTCTTAGTTGAAAGCTTAACCTAGGAGGTTCATATGCTAATTTCTTAGACTTGAAGGCCACCTCTTTTCAGAATGCATTTTAGCAGTTTTTCACCACTAGAGGGTGTTAGTTCACGTATTTCATATAGATAACACTGTGCTCATGCACGTAAAGTTATCTGGGAGCAGGCACTGATTGGCTAGACTGCAAGTCTGTCAAAAGAACTGAAATAAAGGAGCAGTTTGCAGAGGCTTAGATACAAGATAATCACAGAGGTTAAAAGTATATTATTATAACTGTGTTAGTTATGCAAAACTGGGGAATGGGTAATAAAGGGATTATCTATCTTTTAAAACAATAACATTTTTGGTGTAGACTGTCCCTTTAATCCCTTGCAGCTGAAGCGCTGCTTGGCCTGTCCTTAACAGGACATGGCTGATGAATACTAATGGATATGTACATATGCCACTCCTGTTTAGCGATCCCTCTGTGTCCTGGTTAGGAGTGGCAATGCATTGCAGCTTCTGAGCAGACTTTATCTATATGTATAACCCTGTGCAGGAGGCAAGCTCTGAGGAAATAGAAAAATGCTCTTCTGTAGTAGAGAATTTTCTTTTTGTTTTATTTTGAACAATTATTAAAGGGACGCTAAACCCAACTTTTTTCTTTAATGATTTAGATAGAGCAGCAATTTTAAGCATCTTTCTAATTTACTTATTTTATTATTGTTTATTTGTTCTCTTGTTATCTTTATTTAAAAAGCAGGAGCTGTCCCATTTTTGTTTCAGAACCTGGGTTACGCTTGCTTATTGGTGACTAAATGTAGCCACCAATAAGCAAGTGCTGAACCTAAAATAGGCCGGCTCCTAAGCTTTAAATTCCTGCTTTTTACATAAAGATAGCAAGAGAGCGAAAAAAAGTTGATAATAGGAGTAAATTAGAAAATTGCTTAAAATTGCCTGCTCTGTCTGAATTATTAAAGAAAACATTGGGGTTTAGTGTCCCTTTAAGCCTCCCTTTCATTTGACAAATGATTTTCCCCTTGTTAATTTCAGGCAATGAAGAAGATGTATAAAGCTTGTTTAAAATACCCTGACTGGAAGCAGAAACATAATCCCCAACACAAACCTTGGCTTTTCCCTGAGCAGAGCAACCTCCCTAATATCAGCCTGTCTGATGTGTCCGTCCAGCACGCCGACTCACTGGAAAACATTGATGAGAGTAACATGACAGAGACCAAAGATGACCGAGGAGAAGCCAGCGATGAAGACAGCGTCAACTGAGCAGTCGGTGCCTCCGCCTGACCCGTTTTTGTCATCTTGTTGTGTAGAAGGGTCTTTGTAGGTCAGACGTACAGATGGGTCAGTGATGGACTGGGGTTGGGGACTGTATGGGTAAAGATTAGGGTTACTTTGTGGATAACCCGAAGGGCATTTGGATTATGGGCCTCTAGCAAAAGCCCATATAGAACAAGCTGTGGTACTGCAAGGGTTACGGAATGTGTCACCTACTCATCCACTTATGTCATAAGGGTAAAAGCTATAGTCAAAGCTGCAGTCTGCCCTTTCTGATCAAAATGACCTAACAACAACTAAAATGAAGCACACAAAATACTTACATTTTATTTTATTTTTCCTTATATTTTCCAATTATTTTCTGGGAGCAGTGGTGGTTACTGATTTGATTTTTTACAAGAATTGACAACCAAACACATATGATAAATAAAAGAATGTTTGACTAAGATTGCCTGAAATATTTAGTACATTGCCAAACATAATCAACAATATTTTTGTAAATTATGTAAAAGATAGAAGTCAACCTATATATGTAAAAGATTCTTCAGATATGCAATGAGTTCTGTCTGTAAACACACAAGCTGAATGCAATATGGCAACAAAATGTGTTAAATACATGCACATTGCTATAAGTATCCCCTGAACTGAATGCATCACATTATACTATGGAATGTTCTAATACACATAAACTGCTTAAAGGGACATGAAACTCAAAATTATTCATATAGAGCATATGATTTTAAACAGCTTTCCAAGTTACTTCTATTGTCAAATTTTCTTCATTCAATAATTAAGGTGATCATATTTCTGTTTTAAAAAGGGACACATATGAAAAAAATACATATGTCAGGGCTGTTTAAAGAAATGTTTTGTATAAGAACCCTGACATATGTAGTTTTCATATGTGTCCCTTTTTAAAGTGGCAATATGGTCACCCGATAATGCATTGCTACTTCTGAGCCTATCTTGATGTGCTTTTCACATAAGGATCCCAAGAGAATGAAGCAAATAAGATAATAGACGTCAATTTGAAAGTTGTTTAAAATCCTATACTCTGTATGAATTATGAAGAAAAAAAAATGGCAAGTGGACGGGTTAACATAATACACAGCACTAGCAGGTTACTTTTAGATGGGTTTTTTTAAGTTCTCTGTTTCAATAGGCGGCTTTAGATCCGTGTATTTTATAAAAGATGTCCCACACGTGATGCTGTGGCTACAGCTGAAAAACTATTGGGAAGAAGACAATTACTAGGTGAGCCGTTAGTGATTGGGTTTTTATCAGAGCTTGGGGCTTACAGACTGTTCTAGTGGCACCAGAATTTTATGTCTGTCATTTACATCGCAGTACAGTACAGTGAACACAATAGACTCCATTTAATAAGCAGCGATTTCTTCTTCAGAGGCCCTTCCTTTCCATAATTATATAAGATCTGATCAGGATGATTGACAGCCCCTGCTATTGGCTGATTGGTGTAATGTAGCAAGGTCCAACCAATGGTAAATGGAGCCCAATGTATCTATTTTAATAAAACGTTGTACATTAACCCTTTGCTTGATAGGGCGGATACATTTCATCCACCTTTGTCAGTCTAGTGATTAAATAGATTCTATTAAATTATATATCAGCAAAATATTTTTTTGAGCCAAAAAAAAATAGTTAACCCCTTAAACGCCCGAGGTTTGTATCTCTCTGGCTTTAAATGATTTATTGTCTCTTTATTTTTATTTGATTTCTCTGTCAGTCGAATGTTTGTTCTCAGTTGAGGAGTTTATGACAGGAACACTATTTTTGAATAACACTGCATCTAGAGTGCTAATGTCCCTTTATATATTAATGCATATTTTACCCATAAAATAAATATTTCCTATGAATGTATGGTCCGCTCTTACTGGGTAAATAATGGATATAATACTGACAATGTTGGAGCCACATAGTAAAACATTAGTTAGGTCTTTTCCCCCTCCCAATGGTGGGGCTGGAAACTAGCTGTATACAGTAAAAAAGACGTAGACACGCGTCTACTTTAGAAGGAATTGTGGTTCAAATGACATTGGGTGACCCTTGTCATCCCCCAACGGTGGCCCTGCTGGTAATTTTAAAAATAGTTTGATGTATAAATCTAATGCATTGTGAAGCTGGGACAGCACTAGCAGTTAAAGGATAGGATTGTCATTCATTTCTGCAGGAAATGTTTTATGACATTTATCAGATGAGCTGCGCAGAGAGTGATTATCATGTGACATGCAATGTTGCTGCCTTACAGATCCTGTGATTACCGGTTGCTGCAAAAGCCTGTTACCAGACTGGCATTCAGATGTGTGTTGTGCCAGCTGGTTCCACTGCATAAAGCACATTGATATGTACATCAATAGATGACAAATGCATCCCCTATATGAACACACAGATATACATGCACAGGCACACATATACAAGCACACATGCACACACAGGTATATATGCTTGCACACAAGTGTACATATACACAAACAGGCACCCATATACAAGCACACATGCACACACAGGTATATATGCTTGCACACAAGTGTACATATACACAAACAGGCTTACATATACAAGCACACAGGCACACACAGAGGTATATATCCTCGCACAAAAGTGTACAATCACACAAAGAGACATACACATGCACACATGCTCAGGCACACATATACAGGCATGCATGCACAAACAGGTATATATCCTTGCACACAAGTATATATACACACAAACAGGCACACAATACGCACACGCTCAGACAGATACAGGCATGCATGCACACACAGGTATATATCCTCGCACACAAGTGTACATAGACAGAAACAGGCACACATACACACACAGGTCTATATGGACGCACACAAGAGCTCTTACACACAAATGCAAGCACATAAACAGGCACACACACAAATACAGGCACACATGCACACACAGGTATATATGCACGCTCACAACTGTACATACACACATGCGCCAATGAGCAGGCACACATATACAAACACGCATGCACACACAGATATATATGCACGCGCACAAGTGTACATGCACACATGTGCAGGCACACATATACAAGCATGCATCCACACACAAGAGCACCTTCACACAACCAGACACACTCACACAAATACAGGCACTTATGCACACACAGGTATATGCTGTATGCACGCACAGGTATATATGCACACACACAAGTGTACGTACACACATGCGCACACGAGTAGGCACACATATACAAGCATTCATGCACACACAGATATATATGCACTCACACAATAGCACCTACACACAACCAGACACACAAATGCAAACACACCAACTGGCACACACACAAATACAGCCACGTATGCACACACAGGTATATATGTACGCACACAACTGTACATACACACATGTGCCAATGAGCAGGCACACATATACAAACACGCATGCACACACAGGTATATATGCACGCACACAAGTGTATATACACACATGTGCACACGCACAGACACACATATACAAATTTGCATGCACACACAGGTATATATGCACGCATACAAGTGTACATACACACATGCGCACACGCACAGACACATATATACAAACATGCACACACACAAAGATATATATGCATGCACACAATAGCAACTACACACAACCAGACACACAAATACAGACACATATTCACACACAAATACGGGAACACACACAAATACAGGCACACATGCGCACACAATCAGGCACATACAAATACAGGCACACATGCACACACGAACAGGCACACACAAATACAGGCACACGTGCACACGATCAGGCACATACAAATACGGGCACACATGCGCACACGATCAGGCCCACACAAATACAGGCACACATGCGCACACGATCAGGCACACACAAATACAGGCACACATGAACACACGGTCAGGCACACACAAATGCAGGCACACATGCGCACACGATCAGGCACACACAAATACAGGCACACTTGCGCTCACGATCAGGCACATATAAATACAGGCACATACGCACACACAAATACGGGAACACACACAAATACAGGCACACATGCGCACACGATCAGGCACACACAAATACAGGCACACATGAACACACGGTCAGGCACACACAAATGCAGGCACACATGCGCACACGATCAGGCACACACAAATACAGGCACACTTGCGCTCACGATCAGGCACACACAAATACAGGCACACTTGCGCTCACGATCAGGCACATATAAATACAGGCACATACGCACACACAAATACGGGAACACACACAAATACAGGCACACATGCGCACACGATCAGGCACACACAAATACAGGCACACATGAACACACGGTCAGGCACACACAAATGCAGGCACACATGCGCACACGATCAGGCACACACAAATACAGGCACACTTGCGCTCACGATCAGGCACATATAAATACAGTCACATACGCACACACAAATACGGGAACACACACAAATACAGGCACACATGCGCACACGATCAGGCACATATAAATACAGTCACATACGCACACACAAATACGGGAACACACACAAATACAGGCACACATGTGCACACGATCAGTCACACACAAATACAGGCACACATGCGCACACGATCAGGCACACACAAATACAGGCACACATGCGCACACGATCAGGCACACACAAATACAGGCACACATGCGCACACGATCAGTCACATACAAATACAGGCACACATGCGCACACGATCAGGCACACACAAATACAGGCACACATGCGCACACGATCAGGCACATACAAATACAGGCACACATGCGCACACGATCAGGCACATATAAATACAGGCACATACGCACACACAAATACGGGAACACACACAAATACAGGCACACATGCGCACACGATCAGGCACACACAAATACAGGCACACATGAACACACGGTCAGGCACACACAAATGCAGGCACACATGCGCACACGATCAGGCACACACAAATACAGGCACACTTGCGCTCACGATCAGGCACATATAAATACAGTCACATACGCACACACAAATACGGGAACACACACAAATACAGGCACACATGCGCACACGATCAGGCACATATAAATACAGTCACATACGCACACACAAATACGGGAACACACACAAATACAGGCACACATGTGCACACGATCAGTCACACACAAATACAGGCACACATGCGCACACGATCAGGCACACACAAATACAGGCACACATGCGCACACGATCAGGCACACACAAATACAGGCACACATGCGCACACGATCAGTCACATACAAATACAGGCACACATGCGCACACGATCAGGCACACACAAATACAGGCACACATGCGCACACGATCAGGCACACACAAATACAGGCACACATGCGCACACGATCAGGCACATATAAATACAGGCACACATGCGCACACGATCAGGCACATATAAATACAGGCACACATGCGCACACGATCAGGCACACACAAATACAGGCACACATGCACACACATTTGGAACCAGCCTGTTCTTTCTGAAGCCTACTCAGAATCCCATCTTTGTTGTAGCTAAAGGCTGTGTAGTTTTCCATAAAAAAATATCTTGCACATTAAAACACATATGCTCAGACATATATACACTCATCCACACAGTTTTATATAAGTAAACTTACTAGCCAAGAGGCAAAAAGTCATTAGCCCACTCAATATTAAAACAGGAAAAAGACTAATTTCTTACTTATGTGCTGCAATTTACTATTAATCCGTGAGTAAAGGCAGTTTTCAGCCTTTCAAATATTTAGGTCATTTTAAAGCTAAAAATGTAATGTTTAAATTCTCATAAATATATAACTAAACAAACCGACCTTAATGACATTGATACAAGTATTCTGCATTCCCAAACTGACTTATGCTTTAAATGAGATAACCCATTGCTATAAAATGTTTTCACTTACAGTATAATTCCGTATCTGTGGTTACTTACAGTATGAAGAAAGATTGACCATGACAATAATGTAAGCACCGGGAGGGGAACTGTCCAAATGCTGACATTTCTACACAATCTATTGCAGCCCTGTTTGATAACCAAGGGGTTAACAAATGTCTATTCACATCTTATTTGTGGAGTAGCACATCTAACAATTATTACCCTATTCCAAAAGAGGAATTGTTGCAACATAGGACTAAATTACCTATGGCGTTTTCTGCTTTTACAGAAATAGAGAAACTCAAGTCATTCTAAAATGCATTATATTTATTATTTGTAGAGCAACTCTAACTGATCCTACAAGGAACATCTATAGGGGTATAGCTCCTCTATAGGGGTATAGCTTGTCTATAGGGGTATAGCTCCTCTATAGGGGTATAGCTCCTCTATAGGGGTATAGCTCGTCTATAGGGGAAAAGCTCGTCTATAGGGGTATAGCTCGTCTATAGGGGTATAGCTCCTCTATAGGGGTATAGCTCGTCTATAGGGGTATAGCTCCTCTATAGGGGTATAGCTCGTCTATAGGGGTATAGCTCCTCTATAGGGGTATAGCTCGTCTATAGGGGTATAGCTCCTCTATAGGGGTATAGCTCGTCTATAGGGGTATAGCTCCTCTATAGGGGTATAGCTCTTCTATAGGGGAAAAGCTCGTCTATAGGGGTATAGCTCGTCTATAGGGGTATAGCTCGTCTATAGGGGTATAGCTCCTCTATAGGGGTATAGCTTGTCTATAGGGGTATAGCTTGTCTATAGGGGTATAGCTCCTCTATAGGGGTATAGCTCGTCTATAGGGGAAAAGCTCGTCTATAGGGGTATAGCTCGTCTATAGGGGTATAGCTCCTCTATAGGGGTATAGCTCGTCTATAGGGGTATAGCTCCTCTATAGGGGTATAGCTCTTCTATAGGGGAAAAGCTCGTCTATAGGGGTATAGCTCGTCTATAGGGGTATAGCTCGTCTATAGGGGTATATCTCCTCTATAGGGGTATAGCTCCTCTATAGGGGTATAGCTTGTCTATAGGGGTATAGCTCGTCTATAGGGGTAAAGCTCGCCTATAGGGGTATAGCTCGTCTATAGGGGTATAGCTCCTCTATAGGGGAAATGCTCGTCTATAGGGGTATAGCTCCTCTATAGGGGTATAGCTCGTCTATAGGGGTATAGCTCCTCTATAGGGGAAAAGCTTGTCTATAGGGGTATAGCTCCTCTATAGGGGTATAGCTCCTCTATAGGGGTATAGCTCCTCTATAGGGGTATAGCTCCTCTATAGGGGAATAGCTCTGAACTGTGTGCCAGCAAATATTTGGGTATTGAGGGACCATCTGTCAGTTCCTTTAATAGAGTTAAACACTACAGTTTTCATTTACTTGAACCTTGTGTTGATTGTAAAGTCTGTTGCATGAAGTCTAATCATGACAGACAAAAATAAAATGTAGTTGTACTGTTATATGTTTGTCTGTGACATTTTTTTTTTCCTTGAGGAGGAAGCGGCAGTTATCAATAAATATAATCAAATACGTTTTTTGTTTTTTTTTCTTAAGAGAGAAGTTCAGTTTTAAAACACAAAATCCATTTTAATGGAAAAAAACAACATATTCCAGAATGTTTTACAGGGTCATGTGAACAAACCGAACACGATAGAGTCTGTTATAGAAAATGTGAGGTAAGTTCTAAAGACAGAAGGCTTAAAGGGATAGTAAAGTCCAAAATGTTTATTTCATACAATTTACTTCTATAATCAACTTTTCTTTGTTTTCTTGCCATTGTTTGTTGAAAAGCAGGGATATAAGCTCAGGAGTGTGCACATTTCTGCAGTACTATATGGCAGCAGTTTTACAACAATAAATGGCAGCTCTACTTCCTATCATATAGGGCTTCAGGTATCTACCTATCTAGGTATCTCTTCAACAAAAAATAACATGAGAACAAAGCAAATTTGATAATAGAAGTACATTGGAATTTTTTTTTGTTTTAAATTGTATTCTCTATCTGAACAATAAACAAAAAGAAATGTGTGTTCCTTTAAGCCTAGGGCAGATTTTGGGGGCGGCAAATTGAGACCCCCAGACTCATCACAACATGGGTCCTGTGCAGCTCTGCATAATTGTACCTTCTTGGTGCCTGGTGCAAGTGCCGCAGATAAGCTTAGTGATACCAAGTGAATGGATTAAATCTCTTCACTTTATGGGGCCCTGGAAATAATCTCTGCACTATTTATTACCTGCAATACGGGTGCATGTGTGTTACTGGCAATCAGGAGGTTAAATCACTGCACTATTTATTACCTGCAATACGGGTGCATGTGTGTTACTGGCAATCAGGAGGTTAAATCACTGCACTGTTTATTAGCTGCAATATGGATCGCAAATTACATGTGTGTTACTGGCAATAAGAAGGTTGAATCACTACATTGTGTGTCACTGGAAATATGCTTCAATATTCTGCTGTACGTTTGTTTCTGGCAATGAGGTTAAATCACTAATATTCATTGTGAGTAGACGAATATGAAACAAATGTAACAGGGTAGAATATTTCTGTGTGCCTATGGCTGTACAAAAACGAATTATGCCAGTGTCTCGTCTTAATAAAATGTTGTCACTTAAGAAAATACAATTATAAAATATAACCATATATCTGATCAATACTATTTTTTAGTTACACAGAAACTAATGTCTGTTACTTAAAGGGACAGTCTAGTCAAAATTAAACTTTCATGATTCAGATAGGGCATGTCATTTTAAACAACTTTTCAATTTACTTTTATCACCAAATTTGCTTTGTTATTTTGGCAATCTTAGTTGAAAGCTAAACCTAGGTAGGTTCATATGCTAATTTCTAAGCCCTTGAAGGCCACCTCTTATCTGAATGCATTTGACAGTTTTCACAGCTAGAATGCGTTAGTTCATGTGCTTCATATAGATAACATTATGCTCATGCCCCTGGAGTAACTTATGAGAGGGCACCGATTGGCTAAATGGCAAGTCTGTCAAAAGAAATGACATAAGGGGCAGTCTACAGAGGCTTAGATACAAGGTAATCACAGAGGTAAAACAGTGTTGGTTACGCAAAATGGGGGAATGGGTAATAAAGGTATTATCTATCTTTTTAAACAATAACAGTTCTGGAGTAGACTGTTCCTTTACTTTGTGTATTCTCATCATATTGCAAGACTGCTGTTTAGAGAAAACTTA
This sequence comes from Bombina bombina, assembly GCF_027579735.1. Lineage (NCBI taxonomy): Eukaryota > Metazoa > Chordata > Amphibia > Anura > Bombinatoridae > Bombina > Bombina bombina. Next base: position 1,253,221,954 of record NC_069501.1, on the reverse strand, counting down.
CTATTTGTTACATGACTAAACGTTTAGTATTAATTACTATAGTTCCTCTGTTTAAGGGAGATGTACCTTATAGTTATAGCTATTCAATTCAGCAACAAATAATTAACATACAGGTATACCTCACTTTACAGCGCTTCGCTAAAACAGCGCTTTGTGGAGCTGAAGTTCAACCTCCAAGGATTTTGAAACAGTGCTGTAATCTTCGTGAGCTTGCGAGAAAAGTGACTGTCACCATTTTGTTATGCGCAGTTCACTCTGTTTACAGCATTATGGTGCAATCTGTGTCTCAGTGTTATAGTCTAGCAAATTTTACAACAGTAATTGTCACTATTTTACAGGTACAGTATTTATTGAATTACTGTGCTGTTCTAGTGTTTAACTAAACATAGCACTATTGCACCGCTAATATATGTTAGTTCAAACATGTTTTCAAGTTTTTAAACACACTAGATTTAGAGTTCTGCGGCCAAAGGGGTGCGTTAGCTACGCATGCTTTTTTTCCCCCGCACCTTTTAAATACCCCTGGTATTTAGAGTTCACAGAAGGGTTGCGTTAGACTCCAAAAAGGGAGCGTAGAGCATAATTTACTGCCACTACAACTCTCAATACCAGCGGTGCTTACGGACGCGGTCAGCTTCAAAAACATGCTCGTGCACGATTCCCCCATAGGAAACAATGGGGCCGTTTGAGCTGTAAAAAAACCTAGCAAGAGTAAGAAGGGTGGTGTGAGTGCTAGTCGAATGGTTAATGCTTAAATCCCTTATGTGGTCTGATAAATCTCAAATTACAGACTATTAAACAGAGAAGTAAAAATAGGTGTGGGATAAGCGCTCCACAAATAGAGCTAACCAACAGATTGTTTAAGCTATAAAATGAAATAACAAGAGGACCCAATGTTACTAAGAAAAAAGTTTTTTTATATAATAAATTTATATAGCGGTTTTGGCAAATATCGTGTTAACACATACATAATTTACAAAAATTTTTTGTATGTGTTAACACGATATTTGCCAACACCGCTATATAAATTTATTATATAAAAAAACTTTTTTCTTAGTAACATTGGGTCCTCTTGTTATTTCATTTTATAACTTAAACAATCTGTTGGTTAGCTCTATTTGTGGAGCGCTTATCCCACACCTATTTTCACTTCTCTGTAAAAAAACCTAACACCTGCAAAAAAGCAGCATTCAGCTCCTAACGCAGCCCCATTGTTTCCTATGGGAAAACACTCCCTAAGTCTGCACCTAACACCCTAACATGTACCCAGAGTCTAAACACCCCTAACCTTACACTTATTAACCCCTAATCTGCAGCCCCCGCTATCGCTGACACCTGCATATTATTATTAACCCCTAATCTGCCGACCGCACACCGCCGCAACCTACGTTATCCCTATGTACCCCTAATCTGCTGCCCCTAACACCGCCGACCCCTATATTATATTTATTAACCCCTAATCTGCCCCCCCCCCAACGTCGCCGATACCTGCCTACACTTATTAACCCCTAATCTGCCGAACGGACCTCACCGCTACTCTAATAAATGTATTAACCCCTAAAGCTTAGGTCTAACCCTAACACCCCCCTAAGTTAAATATAATTTTTATCTAACGAAATAAAATAAATCTTATTAAATAAATTATTCCTATTTAAAGCTAAATACTTACCTGTAAAATAAACCCTAATATAGCTACAATATAAATAATAATTATATTGTAGCTATTTTAGGATTTATATTTATTTTACAGGCAAGCTTGTATTTATTTTAACCAGGTGCAATAGCTATTAAATAGTTAATAACTATTTAATAGCTACCTAGTTAAAATAATTACAAAATTACCTGTAAAATAAATCCTAACCTAAGTTACAATTAAAACTAGCACTACACTATCATTAAATACATTAAATACAAATACCTACAAATAAATACACTAAAGTACAAAAAATAAAAAAAGAACTAAGTTACAAAAAATAAAAAAATAATTTACAAACATAAAAATATTACAACAATTTTAAGCTAATTACACCTACTCTAAGCCCCCTAATAAAATAACAAAGCCCCCCAAAATAAAAAAAATGCCCTACCCTATTCTAAAATAAATATTGAAAAGCTCTTTTACCTTACCAGCCCTTAAAAGGGCCTTTTGCGGGGCATGCCCCAAAGAATTCTGCTCTTTTGCCTGTAAAAAAAACCATACAATACCCCCCCCCAACATTACAACCCACCACCCACATACCCCTAATCTAACCCAAACCCCCCTTAAATAAACCTAACATTAAGCCCCTGAAGATCTCCCTACCTTGTCTTCACCACGCCGGGTATCACCGATCCGTCCAGAAGAGGGTCCTAAGTCTTCATCCAATCCGGGCGATGTCTTCATCCAAGCGGGGGCTGAAGAGGTCCATCATCCGGCTGAAGTCTTCATCCAAGCGGGGGCTGAAGAGGTCCATCATCCGGCTGAAGTCTTCTATCAAGCGGCATCTTCAATCTTCTTTCTTCCGGCTCCATCTTCATCCCGCCGACGCGGAACATCCTTCCTCCACGACGAATGACGGTTCCTTTAAGGGACGTCATCCAAGATGGCGTCCCTCGAATTCCGATTGGCTGATAGGATTCTATCAGCCAATCAAAATTAAGGTAGGAAAATTCTGATTGGCTGATTGAATCAGCCAATCAGATTCAAGTTCAATCCGATTGGCTGATTGGATCAGCCAATCAGATTGAGCTCACATTCTATTGGCTGATCGGAACAGCCAATAGAATGCAAGCTCAATCTGATTGGCTGATTGGATCAGCCAATCGGATTGAACTTGAATCTGATTGGCTGATTCCATCAGCCAATCAGAATTTTCCTACCTTAATTCCGATTGGCTGATAGAATCCTATCAGCCAATCGGAATTCGAGGGACGCCATCTTGGATGACGTCCCTTAAAGAAACCTTCATTCGTCGGGAGTTCGTCGTGGAGGAAGGATGTTCTGCGTCGGCGGGATGAAGATGGAGCCGGAAGAAAGAAGATTGAAGATGCCGCTTGATAGAAGACTTCAGCCGGATGATGGACCTCTTCAGCCCCCGCTTGGATGAAGACTTCAGCCGGATGATGGACCTCTTCAGCCCCCGCTTGAATGAAGACATCGCCCGGATAGGAGGAAGACTTCAAACCCTCTTCTGGACGGATCGGTGATACCCAGCGTGGTGAAGATAAGGTAGGAAGATCTTCAGGGGCTCAGTGTTATGTTTATTTAAGGGGGGTTTGGGTTAGATTAGGGTTATGTGGGTGGTGGGTTGTAATGTTGGGGGGGTATTGTATGTTTTTTTTTACATGCAAAAGAGCAGAATTCTTTGGGGCATACCCCACAAAAGGCCCTTTTAAGGGCTGGTAAGGTAAAAGAGCTTTCTCCAACATAGGTGTGTCCGGTCCACGGCGTCATCCTTACTTGTGGGATATTCTCTTCCCCAACAGGAAATGCTGGTCACATGATCCCTCCTAGGCTCCGCCTACCCCAGTCATTCTCTTTGCCGTTGTACAGGCAACATCTCCACGGAGATGGCTTAGAGTTTTTAAAGGATTGGAGAAAGGATTATCTGCAAGTTCCTTGAAGGGACAGATTTCTGCCTTGTCTGTGTTACTTCACAAAGAGCTGGCAGCTGTGCCAGATGTTCAAGCCTTTGTTCAGGCTCTGGTTAGAATCAAGCCTGTTTACAAACCTTTGACTCCTCCTTGGAGTCTCAACTTAGTTCTTTCAGTTCTTCAGGGGGTTCCGTTTGAACCCTTACATTCCGTTGATATTAAGTTATTATCTTGGAAAGTTTTGTTTTTGGCTGCAATTTCTTCCGCTAGAAGAGTTTCAGAATTATCTGCTCTGCAGTGTTCTCCTCCTTATCTGGTGTTCCATGCAGATAAGGTGGTTTTACGTACTAAACCTGGTTTTCTTCCAAAAGTTGTTTCTAACAAAAACATTAACCAGGAGATAGTCGTGCCTTCTTTGTGTCCGAAACTAGTTTCGAAGAAGGAACGTTTGTTGCACAATTTGGATGTTGTTCGCGCTCTAAAATTCTATTTAGATGCTACAAAGGATTTTAGACAAACATCTTCCTTGTTTGTTGTTTATTCTGGTAACAGGAGAGGTCAAAAAGCAACTTCTACCTCTCTCTCTTTTTGGATTAAAAGCATCATCAGATTGGCTTACGAGACTGCCGGACGGCAGCCTCCTGAAAGAATCACAGCTCATTCCACTAGGGCTGTGGCTTCCACATGGGCCTTCAAGAACGAGGCTTCTGTTGATCAGATATGTAGGGCAGCGACTTGGTCTTCACTGCACACTTTTACCAAATTTTACAAGTTTGATACTTTTGCTTCTACTGAGGCTATTTTTTGGGAGAAAGGTTTTGCAAGCCGTGGTGCCTTCCATTTAGGTGACCTGATTTGCTCCCTCCCTTCATCCGTGTCCTAAAGCTTTGGTATTGGTTCCCACAAGTAAGGATGACGCCGTGGACCGGACACACCTATGTTGGAGAAAACAGAATTTATGTTTACCTGATAAATTACTTTCTCCAACGGTGTGTCCGGTCCACGGCCCGCCCTGGTTTTTTAATCAGGTCTGATAATTTATTTTCTTTAACTACAGTCACCACGGTATCATATGGTTTCTCCTATGCAAATATTCCTCCTTAACGTCGGTCGAATGACTGGGGTAGGCGGAGCCTAGGAGGGATCATGTGACCAGCATTTCCTGTTGGGGAAGAGAATATCCCACAAGTAAGGATGACGCCGTGGACCGGACACACCGTTGGAGAAAGTAATTTATCAGGTAAACATAAATTCTGTTTTTCAATTTTTATTTTAGAATAGGGTAGGGCATTTTTTTATTTTGGGGGGCTTTGTTATTTTATTAGGGGGCTTAGAGTAGGTGTAATTAGCTTAAAATTGTTGTGTTAGGCATATTGTGGAGCGTATTGATAGATTGTTAGAGGGATGTGGGTCTGATCCTGCAGTCATGGTGCATATTGGTACTAATGAAGGAATCAGTGGGAGATGGAGAGTCCTAAAAAATGACTTCAGGGAGTTAGGTAGCAAGCTTAAAGCAAGGACCTCCAAAGTAATATTTTCTGAGATATTACCAGTGCCGTGTGTTAACTCAGTAAGACAGAAGGAGCTAAGGTCTGTTAATTCATGGCTAAAAACATGGTGTAAAAATGAGGGGTTTGACTTTTTAGAACACTGGGCTGATTTTTCACTAGGGTACAATTTGTACAGTAAGGATGGATTGCACCTGAATGACATGGGTGCAGGTGTGTTGGGGGAAAGGATGGTAGCACGTTTAGAGAACCTTTTAAACTAGGCAAAGGGGGGGAGGGTCAATTAGAACAAAATAGAACAGAGAGATCAGTCTCTGAATATGTCACTCCCTTAATATCTCAAGGAAAGGATGACTTAAGAAATGTCACATTAGAAAGTATAGAGGAAAGTACACCAAGTAGCAGCAGAAAGCACATGGAAATTAAATGTATGACAACAAATGCAAGAAGCATGACAGGTAAAATGGGAGAGCTGACGCTCTTAGTTGCAGAAGAGGACTATGATGTTATCAGTATAACTGAAACTTGGTGGGATGATTCACATGACTGGGCAGTTAACTTAGAGGGGTATACATTATTTAGGAGGGACAGGAATAATAAAAGGGGTGGAGGAATTTGCATGTATATTAAACCTGACCTTAAACCTACAATAAGGGAAGATATTTATGATACAAGTGACAATGTAGAGACCCTGTGGGTTGAAATAAAGAGTGGGGGGAAAAATCCTAAAAAAATATTACTAGGAACATGCTACAAGCCTCCCAACATTAGTGACCCGGAGGAAACTCAACTACTTATACAAATAGGTAAGGCTGCTAATAACAGTGCTGTAATTATGGGAGATTTTAACTACCCTGATATAAACTGGGCCAATGAAACTAGTAATTCAGCTAAGGGGGATATATTTTTAAATGTTCTCAGGGATAACTTCTTGTCACAATTAATAGAGGAGCCAACTAGGAGTAAAGCTATATTGGATTTAGTGCTATCAAACAATACAGATATAATATCAAACATAGAAGTTAAAGAACATTTGGGTAACAGTGATCATAACATGGTCACATTTGAAATCTCTTTTCATATGCAGTGTTTTAAAGGCTTAACTAAGACTTTTAATTTCAAGAAAGCAAAATTCAACGATTTAAGGAAATCATTAAATAATATAAATTGGGACAATGTATTTCTCCAACATAGGTGTGTCCGGTCCACGGCGTCATCCTTACTTGTGGGATATTCTCTTCCCCAACAGGAAATGGCAAAGAGCCCAGCAAAGCTGGTCACATGATCCCTCCTAGGCTCCGCCTACCCCAGTCATTCTCTTTGCCGTTGTACAGGCAACATCTCCACGGAGATGGCTTAGAGTTTTTTAGTGTTTAACTGTAGTTTTTATTATTCAATCAAGAGTTTGTTATTTTGAAATAGTGCTGGTATGTACTATTTACTCAGAAACAGAAAAGAGATGAAGAATTCTGTTTGTATGAGGAAAATGATTTTAGCAACCGTCACTAAAATCCATGGCTGTTCCACACAGGACTGTTGAGAGCAATTAACTTCAGTTGGGGGAACAGTGTGCAGTCTCTTGCTGCTTGAGGTATGACACATTCTAACAAGACGATGTAATGCTGGAAGCTGTCATTTTCCCTATGGGATCCGGTAAGCCATGTTTATTACGATTGTAAATAAGGGCTTCACAAGGGCTTATTAAGACTGTAGACTTTTTCTGGGCTAAATCGATTCATTATTAACACATATTTAGCCTTGAGGAATCATTTTATCTGGGTATTTTGATATAATAATATCGGCAGGCACTGTATTAGACACCTTATTCTGTAGGGGCTTTCCCAAAGCATAAGCAGAGCCTCATTTTCGCGCCGGTGTTGCGCACTTGTTTTTGAGAGGCATGGCATGCAGTCGCATGTGAGAGGAGCTCTGATACTTAGAAAAGACTTTCTGAAGGCGTCATTTGGTATCGTATTCCCCTTTGGGCTTGGTTGGGTCTCAGCAAAGCAGATACCAGGGACTGTAAAGGGGTTAAAGTTCAAAACGGCTCCGGTTCCGTTATTTTAAGGGTTAAAGCTTCCAAATTTGGTGTGCAATATTTTTAAGGCTTTAAGACACTGTGGTGAAAATTTGGTGAATTTTGAACAATTCCTTCATGTTTTTTCGCAATTGCAGTAATAAAGTGTGTTCAGTTTAAAATTTAAAGTGACAGTAACGGTTTTATTTTAAAACGTTTTTTGTACTTTGTTATCAAGTTTATGCCTGTTTAACATGTCTGAACTACCAGATAGACTGTGTTCTGAATGTGGGGAAGCCAGAATTCCTATTCATTTAAATAAATGTGATTTATGTGATAATGACAATGATGCCCAAGATGATTCCTCAAGTGAGGGGAGTAAGCATGGTACTGCATCATTCCCTCCTTCGTCTACACGAGTCTTGCCCACTCAGGAGGCCCCTAGTACATCTAGCGCGCCAATACTCCTTACTATGCAACAATTAACGGCTGTAATGGATAATTCTGTCAAAAACATTTTAGCCAAAATGAACACTTATCAGCGTAAGCGCGGCTGCTCTGTTTTAGATACTGAAGAGCATGACGACGCTGATAATAATATTTCCGAAGGGCCCCTAACCCAGTCTGATGGGGCCAGGGAGGTTTTGTCTGAGGGAGAAATTACTGATTCAGGGAACATTTCTCAACAGGCTGAACCTGATGTGATTGCATTTAAATTTAAGTTGGAACATCTCCGCATTCTGCTTAAGGAGGTATTATCCACTTTGGATGATTGTGACAAGTTGGTCATCCCAGAGAAACTATGTAAAATGGACAAGTTCCTAGAGGTGCCGGGGCTCCCAGAGGCTTTTCCTATACCCAAGCGGGTGGCGGACATTGTTAATAAGGAATGGGAAAGGCCCGGTATTCCTTTCGTCCCTCCCCCCATATTTAAAAAATTGTTTCCTATGGTCGACCCCAGAAAGGACTTATGGCAGACAGTCCCCAAGGTCGAGGGAGCGGTTTCCACTTTAAACAAACGCACCACTATACCCATAGAGGATAGTTGTGCTTTCAAAGATCCTATGGATAAAAAATTAGAAGGTTTGCTTAAAAAGATGTTTGTTCAGCAAGGTTACCTTCTACAACCAATTTCATGCATTGTCCCTGTCGCTACAGCCGCATGTTTCTGGTTCGATGATCTGATAAAGGCGGTCGATAGTGATTCTCCTCCCTTTGGGGAGATTATGGACAGAATCAATGCTCTCAAATTGGCTAATTCTTTCACCCTAGACGCCACTTTGCAATTGGCTAGGTTAGCGGCTAAGAATTCTGGGTTTGCTATTGTGGCGCGCAGAGCGCTTTGGTTGAAATCTTGGTCGGCTGAGGCGTCTTCCAAGAACAAGCTACTTAACATTCCTTTCAAGGGGAAAACGCTGTTTGGCCCTGACTTGAAAGAGATTATCTCTGATATCACTGGGGGTAAGGGCCACGCCCTTCCTCAGGATCGGCCTTTCAAGGCAAAAAATAAACCTAATTTTCGTCCCTTTCGTAGAAACGGACCAGCCCAAGGTGCTACGTCCTCTAAGCAAGAGGGTAATACTTCTCAAGCCAAGCCAGCTTGGAGACCAATGCAAGGCTGGAACAAGGGAAAGCAGGCCAAGAAACCTGCCACTGCTACCAAGACAGCATGAAATGTTGGCCCCCGATCCGGGACCGGATCTGGTGGGGGGCAGACTATCTCTCTTCGCTCAGGCTTGGGCAAGAGATGTTCTGGATCCTTGGGCGCTAGAAATAGTCTCCCAAGGTTACCTTCTGGAATTCAAGGGACTTCCCCCAAGGGGGAGGTTCCACAGGTCTCAGTTGTCTTCAGACCACATAAAAAGACAGGCATTCTTACATTGTGTAGAAGACCTGTTAAAAATGGGAGTGATTCATCCTGTTCCATTAAGAGAACAAGGGATGGGGTTCTACTCCAATCTGTTCATAGTTCCCAAAAAAGAGGGAACGTTCAGACCAATCTTAGATCTCAAGATCTTAAACAAGTTTCTCAAGGTTCCATCGTTCAAGATGGAAACCATTCGAACTATTCTTCCTTCCATCCAGGAAGGTCAATTCTTGACCACGGTGGATTTAAAGGATGCGTATCTACATATTCCTATCCACAAGGAACATCATCGGTTCCTAAGGTTCGCATTCCTGGACAAACATTACCAGTTCGTGGCGCTTCCTTTCGGATTAGCCACTGCTCCAAGGATTTTCACAAAGGTACTAGGGTCCCTTCTAGCTGTGCTAAGACCAAGGGGCATTGCTGTAGTACCTTACTTGGACGACATTCTGATTCAAGCGTCGTCCCTTCCTCAAGCAAAGGCTCACACGGACATTGTCCTGGCCTTTCTCAGATCTCACGGATGGAAAGTGAACGTGGAAAAGAGTTCTCTATCCCCGTCAACAAGGGTTCCCTTCTTGGGAACAATAATAGACTCCTTAGAAATGAGGATTTTTCTGACAGAGGCCAGAAAAACAAAACTTCTAGACTCTTGTCGGATACTTCATTCCGTTCCTCTTCCTTCCATAGCTCAGTGCATGGAAGTGATCGGGTTGATGGTAGCGGCAATGGACATAGTTCCTTTTGCGCGCATTCATCTAAGACCATTACAACTGTGCATGCTCAGTCAGTGGAATGGGGACTATACAGACTTGTCTCCGAAGATACAAGTAAATCAGAGGACCAGAGACTCACTCCGTTGGTGGCTGTCCCTGGACAACCTGTCACAAGGGATGACATTCCGCAGACCAGAGTGGGTCATTGTCACGACCGACGCCAGTCTGATGGGCTGGGGCGCGGTCTGGGGATCCCTGAAAGCTCAGGGTCTTTGGTCTCGGGAAGAATCTCTTCTACCGATAAATATTCTGGAACTGAGAGCGATATTCAATGCTCTCAAGGCTTGGCCTCAGCTAGCGAGGGCCAAGTTCATACGGTTTCAATCAGACAACATGACAACTGTTGCGTACGTCAACCATCAGGGGGGAACAAGGAGTTCCCTAGCGATGGAAGAAGTGACCAAAATCATTCTATGGGCGGAGTCTCACTCCTGCCACCTGTCTGCTATCCACATCCCAGGAGTGGAAAATTGGGAAGCGGATTTTCTGAGTCGTCAGACATTGCATCCGGGGGAGTGGGAACTCCATCCGGAAATCTTTGCCCAAGTCACTCAGCTGTGGGGCATTCCAGACATGGATCTGATGGCCTCTCGTCAGAACTTCAAAGTTCCTTGCTACGGGTCCAGATCCAGGGATCCCAAGGCGGCTCTAGTGGATGCACTAGTAGCACCTTGGACCTTCAAACTAGCTTATGTGTTCCCGCCGTTTCCTCTCATCCCCAGGCTGGTAGCCAGGATCAATCAGGAGAGGGCGTCGGTGATCTTGATAGCTCCTGCGTGGCCACGCAGGACTTGGTATGCAGATCTGGTGAATATGTCATCGGCTCCACCTTGGAAGCTACCTTTGAGACGAGACCTTCTTGTTCAGGGTCCGTTCGAACATCCGAATCTGGTTTCACTCCAGCTGACTGCTTGGAGATGAAACGCTTGATTTTATCGAAGCGTGGGTTCTCAGATTCTGTTATCGATACTCTTGTTCAGGCCAGAAAGCCTGTAACTAGAAAGATTTACCACAAAATTTGGAAAAAATATATCTGTTGGTGTGAATCTAAAGGATTCCCTTGGGACAAGGTTAAGATTCCTAGGATTCTATCCTTCCTTCAAGAAGGATTGGAAAAAGGATTATCTGCTAGTTCCCTGAAGGGACAGATTTCTGCCTTGTCGGTGTTACTTCACAAAAAACTGGCTGCTGTGCCAGATGTTCAAGCCTTTGTTCAGGCTCTGGTTAGAATTAAGCCTGTTTACAAAACTTTGACTCCTCCTTGGAGTCTCAATTTAGTTCTTTCAGTTCTTCAGGGGGTTCCGTTTGAACCCTTGCATTCCGTTGATATTAAGTTATTATCTTGGAAAGTTTTGTTTTTAGTTGCAATTTCTTCTGCCAGAAGAGTTTCAGAATTATCTGCTCTGCAGTGTTCTCCTCCTTATCTGGTGTTCCATGCAGATAAGGTGGTTTTACGTACTAAACCTGGTTTTCTTCCAAAAGTTGTTTCTAACAAAAACATTAACCAGGAGATTATCGTACCTTCTCTGTGTCCGAAACCAGTTTCAAAGAAGGAACGTTTGTTGCACAATTTGGATGTTGTTCGCGCTCTAAAATTCTATTTAGATGCTACAAAGGATTTTAGACAAACATCTTCCTTGTTTGTTGTTTATTCCGGTAAAAGGAGAGGTCAAAAAGCAACTTCTACCTCTCTCTCTTTTTGGATTAAAAGCATCATCAGATTGGCTTACGAGACTGCCGGACGGCAGCCTCCCGAAAGAATCACAGCTCATTCCACTAGGGCTGTGGCTTCCACATGGGCCTTCAAGAACGAGGCTTCTGTTGATCAGATATGTAGGGCAGCGACTTGGTCTTCACTGCACACTTTTACCAAATTTTACAAGTTTGATACTTTTGCTTCTTCTGAGGCTATTTTTGGGAGAAAGGTTTTGCAAGCCGTGGTGCCTTCCATTTAGGTGACCTGATTTGCTCCCTCCCTTCATCCGTGTCCTAAAGCTTTGGTATTGGTTCCCACAAGTAAGGATGACGCCGTGGACCGGACACACCTATGTTGGAGAAAACAGAATTTATGTTTACCTGATAAATTACTTTCTCCAACGGTGTGTCCGGTCCACGGCCCGCCCTGGTTTTTTTAATCAGGTCTGATAATTTATTTTCTTTAACTACAGTCACCACGGTACCATATGGTTTCTCCTATGCAAATATTCCTCCTTAACGTCGGTCGAATGACTGGGGTAGGCGGAGCCTAGGAGGGATCATGTGACCAGCTTTGCTGGGCTCTTTGCCATTTCCTGTTGGGGAAGAGAATATCCCACAAGTAAGGATGACGCCGTGGACCGGACACACCGTTGGAGAAAGTAATTTATCAGGTAAACATAAATTCTGTTTTTCTAATAAAAATACAGAGGATAAATGGATAATATTTAAAAATTTGTTAAATAAATATACATATCAATACATACCATATGATTATAAAAATAAAAATAAAAAAACTAAGCCGTTATGGCTAAATAAAAATGTGTTAAGAGAAATTAGGAAAAAACGTAGGGCATTTAAATTATTAAAAGAAAATAGTACAGACTCAGCATACAATATTTATAAGGAATGTAACAAAGCATGCAAAAAAGCAATCACATTAGCCAAAATTGAAAATGAAAAATTAATTGCCAAGGATTCTAAGTCTAACCCTAAAAGGTTCTTTAAGTACATAAATAGCAAAAAATCTAAGAAGGATAATATAGGTACATTAAAATGTGTGGAGGGTAGCATGATAAATAATGACAGGGAGAAGGCTGAGGTTCTAAACCAGTTTTTTTCTTCAGTATACACAAGAGAGGAACCATTGAATGATACTTTGGAACAGAATAGAACATGCCAGTCCATACCACTAACTGGGTTTTGTTTAGAGGATATCAGGAAAAAACTAAAAAATATTAAGGTAAATAAAACTCCAGGCCCAGATGGAATACACCCAAGGGTGTTAAGTGAACTTAGCACTGTTATAGACAAACCTTTACTCTTAATTTTTCAAGACTCATTATCCTCAGGCATGGTACCCCAGGATTGGCGTAAAGCTGATGTGGTGCCACTCTTCAAAAAGGGAAGCAGGGATGATCCAGGAAGCTATAGACCAGTTAGTCTGACATCAATAGTGGGGAAGATATTTGAAGGGATTATAAGGGATTATATTGATGAGCATATTTGTGTAAACAAGATTATGAGTTCTAATCAGCATGGCTTTAGGAGAAATAGATCATGTCAAACTAATCTAATTAGATTCTACGAGGAAGTAAGTAAAAATATAGATAAAGGGGAATCAGTTGATGTGATATACTTAGATTTTGCAAAGGCATTTGATACAGTGCCACATGAGAGATTAATGCACAAAATTAAGGGACTGGGAATAGCTGAAAATGTTAGCTCATGGATAAATAACTGGATAAAAGATAGGGAGCAACGAGTAGTAGTAAATGGATCATACTCAGATTGGACAAAGGTAATCAGTGGCGTCCCCCAGGGATCAGTACTGGGCCCTGTTCTTTTTAATATTTTTATAAATGACTTGGAGCAAGGATTAAATAGCGACATCTCTATTTTTGCAGATGATACTAAGTTAAGTAAGGTCATTAGGTCAGAGCAGGACGAACTCTCTTTACAAAGGGATTTACTAAAATTAGAACTATGGGCAAGTGAATGGAAAATGAGATTTAATACGGAAAAATGTAAGGTTCTACATTTTGGAAGTAAAAATAAGCAGGCTACGTATTTTTTAAATGGGACAAGACTTAGCCAAACACAGGAGGAAAGGGATTTGGGAGTAGTAATAGATAACAAGCTAAAGATGAGTGCACAATGCAGGGCAGCGGCTTCAAAGGCTAATAAGATACTAGCATGTATTAAAAGAGGCATTGATTCAAGGGAGGAAAGCATAATTCTGTCATTATATAAAGCCCTGGTAAGACCTCACCTTGAGTTTGGAGTGCAGTTCTGGGCACCGATTGCTAAAAAAGATATTGCAGAACTAGAAAAAGTTCAGAGAAGGGCCACAAAGCTAATAAGGGGATTGGAGAAATTAACCTATGAGGAGAGGCTAGCCAAACTGGGTCTGTTCTCTTTAGAAAAAAGGCGCTTGAGAGGTGACATGATTACTTTATATAAATATATTCAAGGCCCATATACAGAGATGGCAGAAGCTCTTTTTATTCCAAGAAAATTGTTTCTGACAAGAGGTCATAATTTAAGGTTGGAGGAAAGGAGATTTAATCTCCTGCAACGGAAACGTTTTTTCACTGTAAGAGCAATAAAATTGTGGAACTCATTACCAAAGGAGGTAGTGAATGCCAATACCATAGATTCATTTAAAAATAGTCTGGATAAATTTCTGTATATAAACAAAATTCATGGATATGATTGCTAGTATTAAATGGGTCACATTTTAATGGGGTTATTTAAGCTTAACTGGAGCTTTTTGTAAGTATTTTAGATTTGTATAGGTTGAACTCGATGGACTTCAGTCTTTTTTCAACCTTATCTACTATGTATGTTACTATGTTACTATGTAATATTGTTATAATGTTTGTAAATTATTTTTTTATTTTTTGTAACTTAGTTCTTTTTTTATTTTTTGTACTTTAGTTAGTGTATTTATTTGTAGGTATTTGTATTTAATTTATTTATTGATAGTGTAGTGTTAGGTTTAATTGTAACTTAGGTTAGGATTTATTTTACAGGTAATTTTGTAATTATTTTAACTAGGTAGCTATTAAATAGTTATTAACTATTTAATAGCTATTGTACCTAGTTAAAATAAATACAAAGTTGCCTGTAAAATAAATATAAACCCTAAAATAGCTACAATATAATTATTATTAATATTGTAGCTATATTAGGGTTTATTTTACAGGTAAGTATTTAGCTTTAAATAGGAATAATTTATTTAATAAGATTTATTTTATTTTGTTAGATAAAAATTATATTTATTTTAGGGGGGTGTTAGGGTTAGACTTAGCTTTAGGGGTTAATACATTTATTAGAGTAGCGGTGAGGTCCGGTCGGCAGATTAGGGGTTAATAATTGTAGGTAAGGTAGCGGCAACGTTGGGGGGGGCAGATTAGGGGGTAATAAATATTATGTAGGTGTCGGCGGTGTTAGGGGCAGCAGATTAGGGTACATAGGGATAATGTAGGTTGCGGCGTTGTGAGGTCGGCAGATTAGGGGTTAAAAAAAATTAATAGAGTGGCGGCGATGTGGGGGGGGCCTCGGTCTAGGGGTACATAGGTAGTTTATGGGTGTTAGTGTACTTTAGAGCACAGTAGTTAAGAGCTTTATGAACTGGCGTTAGCCCAGAAAGCGCTTAACTCCTGGCTTTTCTCTGCGGCTGGAGTCTTGTCGTTAGATTTCTAACGCTCACTTCAGCCAAGACTCTAAATACCGGCGTTAGAAAGATCCCATTGAAAAGATAGGCTACGCAATTGGCATAGGGGGATCTGCGGTATGGAAAAGTTGCGGCTGGAAAGTGAGCGTTAGACCCTTTCCTGACTTACTCTAAATACCAGCGGTAGGACAAAACCAGTGTTAGGACCCCTAACGCTGGTTTTGACGGCTAACGCATAACTCTAAATCTAGGCGACTGGCAAGTGAAAAGAAAGCTAAAACTGCCTTGTTTCACTTTAAGGCGGTTTTCACTTTACAGCAGGGCTCCGGTCGCTAACCCGCTGTATGAGCGGGGTATACCTGTATATGGTTTTGGTTGAGACTAATTGGTGGTGCTATGAATATAACTTTATATAACATTGTCTTCCAGATTCACAAAACAAATGTAATAAAGACAGGCAGAGATTTGTCAGTGAGTGACACACACTCCTTGTTATTGAGGATGCCAACTCAACAAGTGTCTTTAAACCTTATTCATATCAGTCTAAAAAACTATTTGTTTAAATTGGTGTACTCACATGGCCTAAGTTATAATGTAATATCTGTGCAGACACATGAAGAGTCACAATCCATCAAACATGACGCAAAAACAAAACAACATGGAGAAATGAGAAGCAACGGAAGCCATTTTCTGTTGCCCAAGATCATTGCTGGATATCTCTTGTGAATAAAAAAAAATCTGAATTAAGATTCACTACATAGTATTCTTGTAAATCAAAGACAGGAACACTGCAGGGGAAGAAACTCCATCCAAATCAGACAAGACAAGTAGACATTGAAAACATTATTAATATAACCTGATTTGTACCAGTCTTGTCTGATATTTTGATATTGTTGAAAGACAAAAACAATCATCCATACCTACAGGGTCCACTAAATAATGCTTCTTATCACCTGTTAAATTTTGCCTCAAGGAGGTTTCCGAAGTGTTTTTTTATCCCTCTATAACAGTGATTTTCAACCTTTCTTTTGCCGTGGCACACTTTTTTACATTAAAAAATCCTGCAGCACACCACCAAAATGTTACAAAATCAGACATTGTAGCCTAATACAGCATATATATACAGTATATATATATATATATATATATATACATACACACACACACACACTGTACTGTGCTGTCATACCATGCCTTCTACAAACTATACATGACATATTGACATTCATTCACAAACAATCATAATGATTGTCTGTGAATGAATGTCAATATGTCATGGTTGTAAATGATGCCTGATGAGCCTTTCACATACCTCCCAATATTTCAAAATTTGAAAGAGGGACACCCCCAGACTGGGAAAAGTCATCCCCCCCGTGCGCACCGGGAAAAGTGTTATCTGTGGAGCACCTCCCTCTTCCTCTCCAGTGAGTCTCCAGTCCTCCAGTCATGTTCCTTGTGCTGAGCAGGAACGTGAGTGATGTGACCTGGCTGGAACTGTTCTGGAGGAGGAGCAAAGCTGCGCCAGCATGCATGGGGGATTGAAGTGTCGCGTGGTGCTGAGTGTAGAGCCGGCACTAGGCACGTGTTGTGGTGGGTGGAGGTTCCTTCCAAGTGTGAACACAGGTCGGGGAGGCGAGCTGTCACTGCGCAGTTACCCTCAGTCATCATCTCACTCAAAATAAAAAAACGGCCCAGAATAAAAAAACAAGCAAAATTTAAAAAATATTTCACACTGTTGTCAGTCTGCCGCAGCACACCTGAGGATCTCTCATGGCACACTGGTTGAAAAACACTGCTCTATAAAACAAGACCAACATAATATGCACCCACATTCTCACCAATAAAACAGTAACTAGACCATGCTTGGTACCTTCCAATGTAACAGTAAGAAACTATCCTTGGACCCTATCAGTGACTCCCGCCTCCCAAGTTATAACCTCTGAGTGCAGCCACAACAAGATGGCTTCCAATAGCTTCTTCAAGCCCATAACTTTCAATTGAATTGGGAACTTAAATTTACACAACATATGTCCCCCTAATTGACAGATACATCAGAGGGAATCTGTAGAAAGAAAGGAGATAGACCCATAGAGTTGTAGAATTGTATCCTATCAGCAAGCGGGAGAAGTTGAGATCAGCTGTATTGAAGGAAAGTGAAGTACTGTACAAATTAATATGAGGTTTGGGTCATGTTCTGAGTTTGTCCACTTTCCTCAAGGTGATGGAGGAAACAATTAGATATAATGAGACAACAAATTCACAAAAAATGCATCCTATATCACACAATTCTCTCTGGGACTTCATGGAGCCAGACTGCTAATATCGGAATGATTGATGGCCCCTGCTATCGGCCGATTGCCCGCCAGTAAGCAGGAGGTGGCATTGCACACGCATTTCACCAGAAATGCTTGTGAATTGTTAAATGCCCACAGCGTATGCTACAGCGAATCATCTCGCCTATTTATAAATCAACCCCATGGTATATAATCGTACACTTCCTGTTAGTTAACCTTCAAATTTACATTGTTTTTACTTAAAGAGACACTAATGTAAAATGTTCCCCTTTAATGGGTTCCTAATGACTTGTTCTACCTGTTGCAGATTATTACATGTTTAGAATTAGCTGATTTTGCTCAGCGATACCACCATCCATTATTCTCAAGAGCATGCCAATTCAGAGGGGCTTAAATTGCAGAAACAGATGACAAACTGTCATATTTAACTGTTGCTCTTTCATATAAATGATAGAAACTTTTTGAGTAATATGTCCCTTTAATATTCACCTGAAACAAGGAATTTCCCTGTTCTTTCATTATGGTACAGTACTGTATATTTATTTATATATATAAGCAATCATGCCAGTTTTCTTCTGAATAAATCATAGGAGTTAGCTATATGTTTCTGTGCTTAGGAATATAATTACATTCCTATTCTATCAAAATTCATTAAAATTATCGGGGAGCTAAAAATCTGAGATTAAAATCCTCCATGTCTCAAAAGTAAATCAATACAATTTTTTTGCATAGGAAATTAGCTCATCCAGGCAAGTTAACCACTTGCTTTTCCCCAGTAAAACTCCATGTACATTGTTACCAATGCACAAGAGGATTGTGGGTAAAATATGCAAATTAGATATGCAAAATCTCAGATTTTTTGCTTCAAATACTGTTTTAACACAGTGATCCCTTAATAGGGTGATTGCAGCAATACAGAAACCACTGCTAGACAGCCTGTTTTGTTATTTTTAGAACTCGTCAGTAGCAGATAGATTTCTGGTTGCTGCTTCGGTAAAGCTCATTTCAGGGTTAAATCAAAATTCATTTCGGGGGTAAATCAAAATTCATTAAAATTATGGTGGAGATAAAAATCTGAGATTAAAATCCTCCATGTCTGGATGTGCTAATTTCCTATTCAAAAATATTGTATTCCTATTCTAGAATGGCAATTAGTAATGAAAGCAAGTTAAGAAAACACACATATTGAGACAGTTATATTTGTGCCTAGTGTTGACTCAGTTCATGTCCACTGCCAGTCCCTCAGCAGTCCATGACTTTGCAAATCTCCAAAGACTGTCTAGGCACTCCTCAATTCAACTTCTCCTTCACTAAACCCACCACCCACAACTTTCACGTCTATGTCTAACTCCGCCCCTTCAATGACACATCTCAACCTCTGATTGGCCTTAACTCTGTCCACACATCTTCCTGACTTAACCAACCAGTCTCTCCTCAAGGGAAGGTTGGGAGCTATGATATAGCCAAGTTAATCCGATCAGTTGTAAATGCAAAACAGAGTAGATTTAGCAAACTAAAATAATATTGATTTTTTTAATATCTAAAGGAAACAATATAATATTATTATTATTGTTTATTTATAAAGCTCTAACATATTAGGTTGCTTCTTACATATGATAATGTCTATACTGATCATTGACAGCCTCATCCGACTCTAAACAAAAACACTTAAATAAAGCTTAATTGCTTATTCTTCATGGTTTTTTTATTATTTCCCACCTGCAGCACTATTTGGTTGGTAAATAGTTAATACATTTTGGCACAGAAAGAAAAAACCCTAAGGGAAAAGGAATTTCTAGCTACCATGACTCAGTCAGAGAAGGTTCCCATGGCAACCTATGGAGAATTCGTTAGTGGCTTTTGGCAACAAAGAAAAGTCCGACTGGTTCATCTCATAACACAACAGGGCCTCAGAATATGTTCTGTGCTGAGTTCACATATTTAAAGAAATCTCCTACATCCCGTTGCATTAACTGTGAATTATATGTTCTATTCAGCCACTTTCTAAAGAAGCAGGAAAACAAAAATTAAACTTTTAACAACTTAAATACAGCATTCAATTTTTAAAAAACTTCCCAATTTACATCTATTGTCAAATGTTCTTCTTTCTCTTTAAAATGTTTACATCTATTACTACAAAAAACTGCTCCAATGTCTTCGGCAAATATTTCTCACATATTGAAAGACCATATTGTAAGTGTGGTTTTCCAGTAATCACAAAATGCTATTGCTGTTAATACTATATTAATTCCCAATAACAACTCAAAAATCCTTAACTGAATTGTTAATCTCGTGATTTTATAATAAAAAAAAATGCATAGATTATAAAAAACAAAATGGCAATTTTTGCAGGTTTGGAGTTATTACATTGCCAGTTAAAGGGAATCAACATCCAAGCCATAATTTGCCATCACAGGCATATTGGGAACCTTGCCTAGCTCTATAAAAACCATTCCTACATGCATCCATATTAGATGTGCACGTGCTAGAAACTGGTCCTCTGCCAATATCCCAGAAAGCAAATGAGATGAGGGGAGATAAATGGAGTGATTGGGAGTGGTTTAGGACCAGGTTGGAGTCTGTCCAGGTGGGGACCCAGTTGCTCAATTCAGTGGATAAATCCCAGGATGTGACCAAACAGACAGTCTGGAAGTTGAGGCAAAGTTGACAAACCAGGGGTCAGAACCAAATGGACTGCAGAAGTACCAAATCGAAATCCAGAAAATGATCTAGAACAAAGCACATGTCAGGCAAAATCCCTAGGAAACTGGGTAGTCAAAGACAACTCAAAAGATCAAATTTCAGAATCAACTTTAATAAACAGCTCACCCACAAGACATCTGTCAATACTAGGGCAAAGATCAAGGATAATTTTAGAAAAAATGGTACCAAAACAAAGTCCAGAATGCGTGGAAATCACGTGAAGACAGTGGACCGGTGTAGAAAGATGAAGCAACAGCAACATAGGTGAGATAGACAACAATAAAAAAAATTATGTAACATAACCAAGGCCACATAGCAATCCTGCAACATAACAAAATGTTAATGAGCAAGTGAGTGCGGGTAGTGACAGAGAAGTGTTGACAGTGACAAGGGGAGTCTGAGGACAACACTGGGGCTTGCAAGGACTGTCACAGAGAGCAAGACTGGGGTTATGGCTGCTACAGAGACAGCTGAGATGACTTCTTGAAAGTCTGCTGGGATGAACTGGAAATAGACTGCCAAAGTGAATGCTGCAGAGACTGCTGGATTAATTAAAGCTGTTAGAGAGAGTTATAACTATTACAATGTACGGTGTGGAATATGAAAAGTCACAGTGTGTTTGCCAATGAGAAAACAAATATACAATGAGACACAGGGAGAAGGACACAAGAGAGACAGGACAATAGATACAAAGCTTGACCAAATGGCACTATGCCCAAAACTACAGAATATGTAGTTATCAGTCACAAAGCTATGCACCCACTGCTACATTATTAATTAACTTAAGCTACAACTCTTTAATCCTAAAATTAAGAAAATTATAATTCCCTGGTCGACAGAGTGAATAAAAATGCACTATGCGGCAGATTTATCAAGCTTTGGAGCTTGATACCCCTGTTTCCACTCAAGCCTTCAGGTTCGCCGGAAACAGAGGTTATGAAGCAGCGGTCTAAAGACCGCTGCACCATAACTTGTCCACCTGCTCTGAGGCAGCGGACAGAAATCAACCCGATCGAATACAATCGGGTTGATTGACACCCCCTGCTAGCGGCTGATTGGCTGCCAATCTGCAGGGGCGGCATTGCACCAGCAGTTCACAAGAACTGCTGGTGCAATGATAACTGCTGGTGCAATGATAAATCAGCTCTCAACATACTTCCACTCTCTGACCCCCTCAAACTTTTGCAATCAACCCACAACCCACACAGCCATAAACTTAGCTCTTTCTCTCCTGTTACTGAGGAAGAAGTTTCTGCACTTATACTGCACTCTCACCTCACTACCTGTCCC